>NW_018128182.1:514301-520803 GCF_001952655.1 Monopterus albus | reverse complement strand
TGATTTATTTTTAACCACTACACCAGCAAGAGTATGCTCGATTTTGAAAGTAGCCAACTAAGGAAACAAAACAAAAACAATAATTACCGGCCCATCGGAAATATGGCCAACATCGACCAAATGTGGTCTGACAGATCCCATTGCTTTCTGGTCCCAGTACATTTACACTTTAGATTTATAGTACCATGAATTTGTTTGTATCCAGATAACATGTCAAGATATGGCTTGCATGTTAATGTTGGGTGTAAACAACACTGAAAACCTATAAGCAGCAGTGCTTGGTAAAAGCTAAAACATTTGTTAGACTGAAGATGTGTGTTTGCTTTGTCCTGTGTTGTGCAGCAGACGGTGGGACCATGAAGACTGTGGTGGCTCTACTTTTGCTCAGTTTGTGTGATCCTGGATGGAGTGACTGCCAGGCAGACTGCCTGTCCTGCAGCAATTTTCTGCCTAAGCAACTAAATTTCAACATCATGGTGAGGAGCCCACACAAACATGCATTCACACACTTCCAGTTGAAGTCAGAAGTTTACATACACCTTAGCCAAATACAAACCCCAATTCCATTGAAGTTGGGACATTGTGTAAAATGTAAATAATAATAAATACAATGACTTGCAAATCCTTTTAAACCCATATTTAATTGAATACACCACAAAGACAAGATATTTTCAAACTGGTAAACTTTATTGTTTTTTGCAAATATTCACTCATTTTGAATTTCATGCCTGCAACACGTTCCTGGGACAGGGGCAACAAAAACCTGGGAAAGTTGAGGAATGCTCAAAAAACACCTGTTTGGAACATTCCAAAGGTGAACAAGTTTATTGGAAACAGGTAAGCATCGTGATTGGGTATAAAAGGAGCATCCCAAAAGGCTCAGTCATTCACAAGCAAGGAGAGGGCACAGTTCACTACTTTATGAACAACTGTGTGAGTAAATAGTCCAACAGTTTAAGAATCAGAATCTGCTTTATTGGCCAGGTGTGTCAGACAAACAAGGAATTTGACTCTGGTACATCGGCTCTCAATGTGTATGTACATATCCCCATGCAAGGGGCAAGTAAACAGTAAACCAACATAAGGCTGTGCTGGTTTCAGCAAGACAATGCCAAGCCACATTCTGCACGTGTTACAACACCATGGCTTCGTAGTAAAAGAGTGCGGGCACTAGACTGGCCTGCCCGCAGTCCAGACCTGTCTCCCATTGAAAATGTGTGACAGATTATGAAGTGCAAAATATGACAACACAGACCCCAGACTGTTGAGCAACTGAAGTCATACATCAAGCAAGAATGGGAGAGAATTCCACCTACAAAACTTCAACAATTAGTGTCCTCAGTTCCCAAACGCTTATGAAGTGTTGTTAAAAGGAAAGGTGATGTAACACAGTGGTAAAAATACCCCTGTCCCAGCTCTTTTGGAACGTGTTGCAGGCATCAAATTCAAAATGAGTGAATATTTGCAACAAACTAAGTTTATCAGTTTGAACATTAAATATCTTGTATTTGTGGTGTATTCAATTAAATATGGGTCAAAAAGGATTTGCAAGTCATTGTGTTCTGTTTGTAATTTACATTTTACACAATGTCCCAACTTCAATGGAATTGGGGTTTGTACATTTAAACTAAATTTTTTCACAACTGACATTTAATCCTATAAACATTCCCTGTCTTAGGTCAGTTAGGATCTCTACTTTATTTTAGGAATGTGAAATAATAGTAATAATAATAGTAGAGAAAAAGATTTATTTCAGCTTTTATTTCTTTCATCACATTCCTAGTGCATCAGACGTTTACATACACTCGGTCAGGATTTGGTAGCTTTGCCTTTAAATTGTTTAACTTGGATCAAAGATTTTGCCTTCCACAAGCTTCTTACAATAAGCTGCTGGCATTTTAGCCCATACCTGTCCAGGGTGAACCACGCCTCCTGCCCAGTGTCAGTTGGGATTGGCTCCAGGCCCCCAATGAGCCTTGTTAAGATAAGCAGTATAGATAGTGGATCGATGGATGAATGAATTTTAGCCCATTCCTCCTGACAGAAATGGTGGAACTGAGTCAGGTTTGGAGGCCTCCCTGTTCGCACATGTTTTTTCAGTTCTGCCCACATACAGGTATGTGCCAAAAAATTTGAATATCGAGGAAAAGTCAATTTATTTCAATAATTTGTTTCAAAAAGTGAAACTTTTATGTTATATTAGTTCACTGCACACAAAGTGAAATATTTCAAGCCTTTATTTGTTTCAATTTTGATGATTATGGATTAAAGACAAAAAAAAACCCAAATCCAGTATTT
The DNA here is from genome assembly GCF_001952655.1 of Monopterus albus. Lineage (NCBI taxonomy): Eukaryota > Metazoa > Chordata > Actinopteri > Synbranchiformes > Synbranchidae > Monopterus > Monopterus albus. The sequence goes on along the minus strand of NW_018128182.1, from coordinate 518,505 downwards.
CACAAAATTAGAATATCATGACAAAGTTCAACATTGTAGGCTCCCTGTGTCCCAATCTAGTCAGCTAATTAATGCAAAACACCTGCAAAGGTTTCCTCAGCCTTGAAATTGTCTCAGTCTGGCTTAGTAGGCTTCAGAATCATGGGGAAGACTGCTGACTTGACGGTTGTGCAGACGACCATCATTGACACCCTCCATAAGGAGGAAAAGTCTCAAAAGGCAATTGCAAAAGAAGCTGGATGCTCACAGAACGCAGTATCAAAGTATATTAACAGAGTGTTAAGAAGAAGGGAAGAATGTGGCCGGAAAAGGTGCAAAAGTGACAGGGATGACCGCAGCCTCGGCAGCGGGAAGCATGAAGTGCTCTAAAATTTCCTGTTAGACAGCTGCGTTGACTGTGGACTTGATGAAAGACAATGGATCCACACCAGCAGATGACATGGCTCCCCAAACCATCACTGACTGTGGAAACTTCACACTGGACTTTAAGCAGCTTGACTTTTGTGCCTCTCCGGTCTTCCTCCAGACTCTGGGACCTTGATTTCCAAATGAAATGCAGAATATGCTTTCATCTGAAAACAGGACTTGGGACCATTGGGCAATAGACCAGTACTGTTTCTCCTTAGCCAAGCACAGACGTTTCTGACGTTGTTTTTGGTTCAGGAGTGGCTTTGCGCATGGAATTCTACAGCTGTAGCCCATGTCATGCAGACGTCTGTATGTGGTGGTTCTTGATGCACTGACACCAGCCTCAGTCCACTCCTTATGAAGCTCCCCCAGATTTCTGAATCGCCCTTGCTTGACAATCCTCTCAAGGCTGCGGTCATCCCTGTCACTTTTGCACCTTTTCCGGCCACATTCTTCCCTTCTTCTTAACACTCTGTTAATATACTTTGATACTGCGTTCTGTGAGCATCCAGCTTCTTTTGCAATTGCCTTTTGAGACTTTTCCTCCTTATGGAGGGTGTCAATGATGGTCGTCTGCACAACCGTCAAGTCAGCAGTCTTCCCCATGATTCTGAAGCCTACTAAGCCAGACTGAGACAATTTCAAGGCTGAGGAAACCTTTGCAGGTGTTTTGCATTAATTAGCTGACTAGATTGGGACACAGGGAGCCTACAGTGTTGAACTTTGTCATGATATTCTAATTTTGTGGAATACTGGATTTGTTTTTTTTTGTCTTTAATCCATAATCATCCAAATTGAAACAAATAAAGGCTTGAAATATTTCACTTTGTGTGTAGTGAACTAATATAACATACAAGTTTCACTTTTTGAAACAAATTATTGAAATAAATGGACTTTTCCTCGATATTCAAATTTTTTGGCACATACCTGTATTTTCTATTGGATTGAGGTACATATTTTCTGTTGGATTGAGGTCAGTGCTTTGTGATGGCTACTCCAGTGCCTTGACTTTGTTGTCCTTAAGCCATTTTACCACAACTCTGGAAGTCTGCTTGAGGTCATTGTCCATTTGGAAGACCCATTTGAGACCAAGCTTTAACTTCCTGGCTGATGTCTTGAGATTTTGCTTCAGTATATCCACATAATGTTTGTCCTTAGGATGAACCAGTCTCTCCCGCAGGGTGGTCTCTGGCAGGAAGGTTAAGGAACCTTAAGGAACTACACATCCAGGAATCCCTTAAGGTTTGTCGATACCCCAAGTGGGCCTTCACCAAATCAAGGAAGAGGCCAAAGAGGCCCAATGCCAGCAGGGAGAAACCAGATACAAGAAGGGATAACACTGTCATCCCTTATGTGGCTGGTTTATCAGAGAAGCTGAAAAGGATTTTCTGCAACCACAATATCCCAGTCAACTTTAAGCCAGAGAACACCCTGTGGCAGAGACTGGTCCATCCTAAGGACAAAACACCCAGACATAAACAGAGTGATGTGGTGTATGCAATCAAATTTAGACAGGAGTGTAATGACCTGTACATTAGGGAAACAAAACAGTCGCTGCACAAGTGCATGGCCCAACACAGGAGGGTCAACCCTAGTAAACCAGAGTCAGCAGGCCATCTCCACCTGAAGGACAAAGGGATTCTTTTGAGGACAGTGAAATCCAGATCCTCTCCAGAGAACACTATTGATTTGAGAGAGGAGTCAAAGAAGCAATTTTTTGCCCAAATAGAACACCCCTCTTTAAATAGGGATGGTGGACTCAGACACAACTTGTTATCCATCTACAACTCTGTTTTGAAATCTCTACCCAAACATTTCCACCCCAATTCACACCAGGACAATAGGCATCAGTCCACATGTGAGGGTTCAAAGACAGGTAACAAGTCTCACTGATACCAGACCCTAACGACTGAGTCGTTAGGGGACATTGTTGGCCATCGAAGGACTGAAACACCACCCAGTGGGATAAATATCTCCTGCTCACCACCAGTCAGACAGAACTGATGAAGCCTCTTGAATGAGAGGTGAAACGTTTTCTACCTAAAACTATATCCAGATGCCTTCTTCTAGGTTTTTTTCAGCAATATTCACTGGGAACTATTAGACAAATATTTGAAGAGCAGCTGCGTATTACCTAGTCATAACAAAATGAAGAATTCCATGTATGTGTGTGTTGTTACGTGGTGTGTAACTAAAACAATTGTTCAGACATAAATCTAACACAAGATTAATAAAAGAAAACAATTGGTGATATGGCTTACTGCTAACCTTGAAACAGAGCAGACTAGAGCAGACTTTGAATCTTACTAAACTGCATTAATAACACATTAAAGTCTAACACATTAAAGTCTAATAATTATCTGACTGATTTATTAATTTCTAACAATACTTACATATTATTATTTGTACAGATGAACATGGTACCTTCAGGATGAACCAGACTTCAAATCAAATCCAATCAAATTTTATTTGTATAGCGCCAAATCACAACAAAAGTCATCTCAGGACACATTACAAAGTAAGGTCTAAACCTTGCTATTATCACTATTATTACAGAGGGAAAACCCAACAAATCCCCCTTGAGCAAGCACTTGGCGACAGTGGGGAGGAAAAACTCCCTTTAATGGAAGAAACCTCCAACAAACCCCGGCTCTTGGTGGGCGGCCTTCTGCCTCGACCAGTTGGGGTGAGTGGATAGAGGAGAAAGAAAAGAAGAAAAACAACAGGACACAACAACAAACAATCAAACACTGCTCAGGTTGATGTGGCTGGTGAATGCTCATCAGATACCTAGAGCTCCAGAGCCAGGGCAACCTGCAGAAAGGTACAGGGAGAGAGAGAGAGAGAACACACTACGAGAGGGAGCTGAGACAAAGTTAGTGATGTGTAATGGTGGCATATAGAAGCATAGAGAGAGAGGAGAGGGGACGGGAGGAGGGGGAGGAGATGGAAGGAGGTGGCTGTGATGAAGTCTACCACAGGGATTTGTTTGGGTGTGACCGCAAATCCCTGTGGTAGACTTCATCACAGCCACAGAGACAGCCATTAGGAACAACAAGCTGGCTGAGACAGACGTGGAAGAACTGTGGATGAAGGTCACAGCCGCTTTGGCCAGTGCCAAACTCCTACCCCCGAACCTTACCCCTGAGGAAAGGAGGGCTTTAGCTGCATTAGAGAAGGATGAACCCATCACAATCCTTCCAGCAGACAAAAGTAGGTGTACAGTAGTCCTAAACTCAGCTGACTATCAGACCAGAGTTTCCGACCTCCTCAGTGACACCACCACCTATGAAGCAATGAAGAGGGACCCCACCAGTGGCTACAAGAAAAAGGTTATAGACTGTTTACAGAAGCTGGAAAAGGAGGGAGGTATCAACCAGCGACTATACAGACTATACCCCGGGGAGGCCATCCCTTGCATTTATGGCCTAACCAAAATACACAAGGAAGGAGCCCCACTCAGACCCATTCTCAGCAGCATCAACTCTGTGACTTGCAACATAGCCAAGCACATGGCCACCATCCTGGCTCCTTTGGTGGGAAACACACAGCACCACATAATAAACTCCCAAGACTTTGCAAGGAAAGTCCAACAGCTGCAGCTGGAGCAGGATGAGACCATGGTCTCATATGATGTCACATGCTTGTTCACTTGCATCTCCACCACAGAGGCTGTCAGGGTGGTGAAGAAGAGACTGCTGAAGGATGACACGCTAAACAACAGGACTAACCTCACCCCAGACCATGTATGCACTCTGCTGGAACTCTGTTTAAACACTACCTACTTCCAGTTTAG
>NW_018128182.1:509621-513971 GCF_001952655.1 Monopterus albus | reverse complement strand
GACAGTGGGGAGGAAAAACTCCCTTTAATGGAATAAACCTCCGACAGACCCCGGCTCTTGGTGGGCGGCCTTCTGCCTCGACCGATTGGGGTGAGTGGATAGAAGAGAGAGAAAAGAAGAAAAGCAACAGGACACAAACAATCGAACGCTGGTCAAGTTGATGTGGCTGGTGAATGCTCATCAGATACCTAGAGCTCCAGAGCCAGGGCAACCTGCAGAAAGGTACAGGGAGAGAGAGAGAGAGAACACACTACGAGAGGGAGCTGAGACAAAGTTAGTGATGTGTAATGGTGGCATATAGAAGCATAGAGAGAGAGGAGAGGGGACGGGAGGAGGGGGAGGAGATGGAAGGAGGTGGCTGTGATGAAGTCTACCACAGGGATTTGTTTGGGTGTGACCGCAAATCCCTGTGGTAGACTTCATCACAGCCACAGAGACAGCCATTAGGAACAACAAGCTGGCTGAGACAGACGTGGAAGAACTGTGGATGAAGGTCACAGCCGCTTTGGCCAGTGCCAAACTCCTACCCCCGAACCTTACCCCTGAGGAAAGGAGGGCTTTAGCTGCATTAGAGAAGGATGAACCCATCACAATCCTTCCAGCAGACAAAAGTAGGTGTACAGTAGTCCTAAACTCAGCTGACTATCAGACCAGAGTTTCCGACCTCCTCAGTGACACCACCACCTATGAAGCAATGAAGAGGGACCCCACCAGTGGCTACAAGAAAAAGGTTATAGACTGTTTACAGAAGCTGGAAAAGGAGGGAGGTATCAACCAGCGACTATACAGACTATACCCCGGGGAGGCCATCCCTTGCATTTATGGCCTAACCAAAATACACAAGGAAGGAGCCCCACTCAGACCCATTCTCAGCAGCATCAACTCTGTGACTTGCAACATAGCCAAGCACATGGCCACCATCCTGGCTCCTTTGGTGGGAAACACACAGCACCACATAATAAACTCCCAAGACTTTGCAAGGAAAGTCCAACAGCTGCAGCTGGAGCAGGATGAGACCATGGTCTCATATGATGTCACATGCTTGTTCACTTGCATCTCCACCACAGAGGCTGTCAGGGTGGTGAAGAAGAGACTGCTGAAGGATGACACGCTAAACAACAGGACTAACCTCACCCCAGACCATGTATGCACTCTGCTGGAACTCTGTTTAAACACTACCTACTTCCAGTTTAGGGGGCACTTCTATAGGCAGCAACACGGCTGTGCTATGGGCTCCCCGGGGTCTCCTATAGTTGCCAACTTGTACATGGAAGAAATTGAGGAGAAAGCCCTGTCTTCCTTCACTGGTACCACTCCCAGCCACTGGTTCCCCTACGTGGATGACACATGGGTTAAAATCAGGACCCAGGAGGTAGAGGCTTTCACCAAGCATATCAACTCTCTGGATGGTATCATCAAGTTCACTTGTGAGGATGACAGAGATGACTGTCTGGCCTTTCTGGACTGTGCAGTCCACTTGGGAGGCAACAGAAGCCTGAAGGTAGAAGTATATTGGAAACCTACACACACAGACCAATACCAGCTTTTTGACTCACACCATCCACTTCAACACAAACTGGGAGTCATTAGAACTTTAATTCACAGGGCAGAGGAAGTGCCCACAACTGCAAAAGGGGCATAGAAGGAGAAATTACACATCCAGAACTCCCTTAGGGCTTGTGGAGACCCCAAGTGGGCCTACACCAAAGCAAGGAAGAGGCCCAACACCAACAGGGAGAAACCAGAAACAAGAAGGGATAACACTGTCATCCCTTATGTGTCTGGTCTATCAGAGAAGTTAAAACTGATGTGGTGTATGCCATTAAGTGTAGTCAGGAGTGTAACGACTTGTACATTGGTGAAACTAAGCAGCCGCTTCACAAACGCATGGCCCAACACAGGAGGGCCAACTCCAGTGGACCAGAGTCAGCAGTCCACCTCCACCTGAAGGACAAAGGACATTCTTTTGAGGACAGTGAAGTCCAGATCCTCTCCAGAGAACATCGCTGGTTTGAGAGAGGAGTTAAGGAAGCTATTTTTGTAAAAATAGAACACCCCTCACTAAATAGGGGTGGTGGACTAAGCCACAACTTGTCATCCATCTACAACTCTGTTTTTAAATCTCTGCCCAAACATGCCCACCAGGACAATAAGTGTTGGTCCACAGGGGAGGATTTAAAGACAGGTAATGACTGTCACCGATACTGGGCTATAACCACTCAGTCGTTAAGGGACATTGTTGGCCTTTGTTGGACTCAACCAGTCCTGCATGTTCTTTTATGAAGAATGCTCAAAGACAAATCTGTCCTTTAAGATATTTATTACAATATTCAAGAAAAGCAATTACAGAGCTCTGGGTTCTGTCTCTATCTGAGGCCCTGATTCTAAACAGCAGAACTGTTCGACTTGCCTTCAGAGCAAGGGGAACGCCTGACTCCTGAAACCCAGTCAAGTTATACAGTTTATGCAAATGACGGTAGATCTGACGTCATCCGTGTTGTCCTTCATCCTTGTTCCTTGGTTGGTTTGTTGACCTCGTTCTGACCCCTTATATGGTGATCTTGTCGCTAGGCAGATTTTGATCTGTGAAATTCTAAGAACAACATCCTGACCTTTCAATGCCCTAAACACATAGACAGTTTTAGGGACAGCACCTCTTACTCCAGTGTTGCTATGCAACCTGGCCCAGTTCCTGTTTTGTGGTTTCCTGTCTATGTCTTACAGCCTTACACAGGTTCTGTTATTGTCAGCTCCAAGTCTCCTGCACTCTTAAAGACAAGTGAATGGTTAAAACAAAAGTGAATTATAAAGCATATGATACTAAAATAAACGTAGATATATTTGCTAATGCAGATTATAATGTCATTCATAGAAGGCCAATCATTTCGTATAATGTTGATAAATGTTGATAATATAAAGCCAAAACAATAAGACCTTATACCCACTCACATCTCTCATGCAGACAGTTTAGTCATCTCAGTCTACATCTGCGCACTTCCTGTTGTTCTGAATCTCTGCACTTTATCACCTACAGCATTTCAAGTGCACAGGTCAAGTCTTTACAAAGGTCAAACAGATTAAACAATCCTTTTAGCAGTTTTGCAAATACATAACATAGCACTATATCATTTTATCAAGAATTTCTTTCTACACCTTCAAAGGACTGAAACACAACCAATGGGGATAAATATCTCCGGCTCAACACCAGTCAGTCAGAACTGATGAAGCCTCTTGGATGAGAGGTGAAATGTCTTCGACCTAGAAATCTAGTCCAGTTGATTTTTTTCTATGTTTTTTTCAACAAAATCACAGTTTCTGCACAGAAATAAATAAAAGTATTATATAAGAGAATTGTCAAAGAGTCAGTCAGTCATTGTTGGTCATACATTACAGTCAGTCCAGAGTCCAGTCAGACCCGCCCACCCGGCCAGGTCCGAATACACACTCACTCCATTACCGCAAAAACAGCATCCTCTTGCACCACTCAGTTTAGCTCTTTTTATTCACAGCTCCTTTTGGCTCTTACGTCAATTCCCAAACTTAGCTTCTTGTCTTCACTTTTAAGAGGAAACACCCTGAGATGTACAGGAAATGGAAAACAGATGGGTCGCCTCCCTAAAGTTCTCATTTCTACACTCAGGACAAAAAGGTCAAAGCCTGCCAAATTATGCAAGCATTGTTCCGCTCACCCCAAGGTCTGTACTCTCTGGCATATTACATTTTAACTTGTAACTTGTTTGTTTTTAATCACTGCAGTCTTAAGTCTAATCTTAAAGGTAGAGAGGGTGTCTGCCTCCCGAGCTGAGACTGGGAGTTGGCGAGGAGAGAGGAGGGGAAGAGGAGAGGAGGAGAGGAGAGAAACTCAGAGCATCATAGGAACCCCCAGCAGTCTAGGCCTATAGCAGCATAACTAAGGGAAGGCTCACGGTCACTTGATCCAGCCCTAACTATAAGCTTTATCAAAAAGGAAAGTCTTAAGTCTAATCTTAAAGGTAGGGAGGGTGTCTGCCTCTCAAACTGAAACTGGGAGCAGGTTCCATAGGAGAGGAGCTTGATAGCTAAATGCTCTGCCTCCCATTCTACTTCAGTGGACTCTAGGAACCACAAGTAAACCTGCACTCTGAGAATGAAGTGCCTTGTTGGGATCATAAGGCACTATGAGGTCTTTAAGATACAATGGAGCCTTGTCATTAAGGGCTTTGTATGTTAGCAGAAGGATTTTAAATTCTATTCTGGATTTTACAGGGAGCCAGTGGAGAGAAGCTAATATGGGAGAGATATGATCTCTCTTGCTAGTTCCTGTCAGTACTCTGTATGTCATGTGACTGGCAAATGACCAGTGGCTGTTGA
>NW_018128182.1:491638-509472 GCF_001952655.1 Monopterus albus | reverse complement strand
ATTTAAAGGACATATTCTGATCAAAGATGACTCACAGGTTCCTCACAGTAGTACTGGAGGCAAGGGCTATGTCATCTAGAGTAACTATATGATTAGACAGCAGATTTCTAAGGTTTTCAGGCCCAAGCACAATAACTTCAGTTTTGTCAGAGTTTAGAAGTAAGAAGTTGCAGGTCATCCAGGCCTTTATGTCTTTAAGACATGCTTGAAGTTTGACCAGCTGACCTGATTCATTTGGCTTCATAGATAAATATAACTGAGTATCATCTGCATAGCAATGGAAATTTATGTTGTGCTTCCTGATAATATTGCCTAAAGGGAGCATGTATAAAGTGAAGAGAATTGGACCTAACACAGAGCCCCATGGAACGCCGTGACTAACTTCAGTTTGTGTGGAAGAGTCATCATTAACATGAACAAACTGGAATCCTTCTGATCTGTAAGATTTGAACCAACTTAGTGCAGTTCCTTTAATCCCAATAACATGTTCAAGTCTCTGTAGTAAGATGCTGTGATCAATGGTGTTAAAAGCAGCACTGAGATTTAAGAGGACAAGTATAGAGACAAGTCCTTTGAGGCGAGGAGGAAATCGTTGGTGACTTTCACCAATGCAGTTTCTGTACTATGATGGACTCTAGAACCTGACTGAAAAATCCTCAAACAAATCATTCTTGTGCAAGTGTTTCACATAACTGCTTAGCAACAGCTTTTTCCAGAATTTTAGAAATAAACATGAGATTGGATATTGGTCTATAATTAGTAGCTAGGACACCTGGGTCAAGAGTAGGCTTTTTGAGTAGAGGTTTAATTACTGCAAGTTTAAAATCCTGTGGAACATAGCCTGTTAATAGAGAGAGGTTAATCAGATCTAATATGGATGTGTTGATTAGGGGGAATGATGTCTTTGAGCAGCCTGGTCGGGATATGGTCTAGGATGATTTAGATGAAGCAGTTGTTGAGGTCAACTCAGAGAGATCTACTGTATGAGAGAGACCCAGTCCTAGTATAAATGAGGTCTTACAGATGTAAAGCCATTGTAGTAGATGGTACATCTGTGAGAGTTGTGGGAAGGATTTGATAAATTTTTTCTCTAATAGTTGTAATTTTATTTGTAAAGAAATTGATGAAGTCATTACTACTGAGATCTAAGGGAATGTGAAGCTCAACAGCACTGTGGCTCTTTGTCAGCCTGGCTACAGTGCTGAAAAGAAACCTGGGGTTGTTCTTATTTTCCTCTATCAGTGATGAATAATATGCTGTTCTGGGACTACGAAGGGCTTTTTTTAAATTTTTTTTATACGTTATTTAATTATCTTTCCAGGCTATGAAAAACTCTTCTGACTTAGCGGAGTGCCACCTCCTTTCCAGTTTTTGTGATGCTGCTTTAGGGAGCGGAGCTGCGAGCTGTACCACAGGGCTAGCCTCCTCTGTTTCAGTGTCTTCTTTTTCAGAGGGGCAACAGTATCAATTGTATTACGCAGGAAGGCTGCAGTACTATCAACAAGATTATCGACTTGTGTGGGAGTAAAGTTAAGGTGGCCTCCCTCCACTGTGTTGGCAAACGGCACTGAAGTAAATAATGATGGAATTATTTCCTTAAACTTGGTAACAGCATTGTCGGATAGACATCTACTGTAGTGGAATTGTTTCCCACATAGAGTATAATCTATTAATGTAAATTCAAAGGTATTAAAAAATGGTCAGACAGAAGAGGGTTATGGGGAAAAACTATTAAGTGTTCAGTTTCGATGCCATATGTCAGAACAAGATCAAGGGTGTGATTGTGATATGTGTAAAATTATGTGTGTTGACATATCAACTGTCTTTACATGCTTGAAAGAATAAATCAAATCAAATCAAATCAAATCAAAACAATGAGTGGGTTTATTTACAGTTTGAAAAAAGCCAACTGAGTCTAATAATGAACTGAATGCACTGTTGAGACTGTCATTGTCGGCATCTACATGAATATTAAAGTCACCCACTATGATTATTTTATCTGTACTAAGTACTAAATCAGACAGAAAGTCTGAGAATTCAGTTAAAAAATCTGAATAAGGAGCAGGTGGATGGTATACTATGTTTAGGCATAGGGTTGAGTAATAGGTTTGAGTCAAAGATCACTGCCACACCTCCACCTCGGCCTGTGCTTCAAGGGATGAGACAGTTACTGTGACCAGGTGGAGTGGATTCATTTAGACTGACATATTCTTCCTGCTGTAACCATGTTTCAGTAAGACACAATAAGTCAATGTGATGTTCACTTATCAAATCATTCACTAACAGAGATTTAGATGAGAGAGATCTGATATTTAATAGTCCACATTTGATTGTCCTCTTTTCTACTATAAGAGGAGTTGTCTTAATTTTAATTAGGCTCTTATGAAAAACTCCTCTTGAGTTGATTTTTGATTTATATAACTTAGGTGGTCGAGGCGCAGACACAGTCTCTACGGGGTACTTGGAGTTTTGGGTGGGTAGCAGCTGCAAAGAGACTGCAGAGAGGTGTGTAAGACTGCGACCCTGCATCCTGGACTCAACTCTGGGTTGTCATAATTTAGGTTGTAATATAATCTTGTCCAGATTTCTAGATATGACAGCTGCACCATCCAAAGTGGGATGGATGCCGTCTCTGCTAATCAGACCAGGTTTTCCCCAAAATGTTTTCCAGTTGTCTATGAAGCCCATGTTATTTTCCGGGCACCATCTAGACAGCTAGTGGTTGAATGACAACATGCGGCTAAACATGCCATCACTGGTCAGATTGGGCAGAGGTCCAGAGAAAACTATGGAGTCCGATATTGTTTTAGTGAAGTTACACACTGACTTCTGGAGGCCCACACTTTTTTTTCTGAGGTCTTGGCTGATTTCCTTTGATTTTCCCATGATGTCAAACAAAGAGTTACTGAGTTTGAAGGTCAGTCTTAAACTAGATCCACAGATGCACTTCATATTGACTCAAATGTCATCAATTAGCCTATCAGAAGCTTTTAAAGCCATGACATCATTTTCTGGAATTTTCCAACCTGTTTAAAGGCACAGTCAACTGGGTGTATGTAAACTTCTGACCCGTTGGAAATGTGATACAGTGAATTATGAGTGAAATAATCTATCTGTAAACAACTGTTGGAAAAATTACTTGTGTCATGCATAAAGTACATGTCCTAACCAATAAGCGTATGTTAACATGACATGAATAAAAAAAGTTTTAATCACTAATTGTATGTTAACATCTGACTTCAACTGTACCCACACTGCAGATTGCAAGAGTTTGTGTCTGCTGGTGGTGCAGACATACAAAAGTTAAACAAATTTACACATCCCATCTCAGACTCACAAAGGTGGGCTGCAATGGAGAAAATGGCATCCTATTAAAAAAGAGACACATTACTCTGACTGTATAATAAACCTATACTTGTTGTATAAAAGGTGAAAATTTTAAAAACTTGAAAGTCATGAATGAAGTAGGTGGAAAAAGCTCTGTAAAAATGGCAAATGTTAAATTCAAAGAAAATCGAACTACACAAATATACAAACACATAAACACAGTCTATCCTTGGGTTTCTTTGAATTTGATGATATAAAAAAGGAAACCCCTTTTCCCACCTTCTTGTTCATTCATTCAGCCCATCTTTCCATGCCCATCACTGTGTTTGACTCAAGATATTACCCTTCTGGAATTTGATTTCTAATTTGTTGTGGATAACTGATTTCTGGGGATAGACGCATGGTCCTTTTCTCAGTGCCTTTGCCTGCTGGTTGTTTCTCTCTGGTTAATGACATGTCTGCTTAAACATTTTGGCAGGGAGTACACAAGAAGACAGTTAGGTGCACAAGGCTTAATAACTAAAAATTTTAGCTATTAGCCTCTGTGTGAGGCACTTAGTTCACAGTGTTTTTTTTTCTTTTTAGAATCCATACCACATTTACTTATTTAATTTTTTCCCTCTCTTTTATCTCCCATCTGTGCTTCCTGGCTGAAAGGTGCTTTACTTGTAAATCAATAAGGGACCAGAGTTTCATAGAAACAGTAGAAGATGCTGCTCAAACCAATGCAGTATTTTATCCATCTATCCATTAACTATACCACTTCATCTTGAAGAGGGCCACAGAGGGGCCAGAGCCAATCCCAGCTGACACTTGGCGAGAGGCAGGGTACACCCTGGACAAGTCGCCAATCTATCACAGATCAAGTGTGGTTGTCTGTCTCTAAGTGTTAGCCCTGTGATAGACTGGCGACCTGTACAGGGTGTACCCCACCTCTCACCGAGTGTCTGGCACCTCTGTGGCCCTCCTCGGGATAAGCAGTACAGGTAATGGATTGATGGTTGTTTACTTTCTTAAGTGTTAAAAATTGCCTATAATGAGGCCTGTGTATGTGATTTTTTATGCAAATTAACTGAGCTGACAGTGACTTCAGAAAGGAAATGAAGATGATGTCTTGTCTTTGTCAGGTGTGTATCATTGGTTGTGAAGGTGACCTCTCCACAGCCTTTTCCTGGGATTTCTGCCATAAGGCACTGTCAGTGCCAGTGTCCTCCCTAGGTGGCACCATGCAGAAAAGGCCTGAAGAGGAGGTCGAGGCCCTGTTTCCTGAGGTGGAAGAGAAGGTAGAGGGAGGTCTTTTGGTGCCCATTGCTTTGCAGAGGTTTGATCATGTGACCCGGGCACTCAGGGTGGATGAGCGGGATCAGAATGGCAAAGGCAGTCAACTAAGCACTGCTTACAATTCCCAGGATGCCCTGCCCCTTGAATGTGAGGGGGACGCAGGGCAGGAAGAAGGTGATGCTGACATAGCAGCAAGAGGACAGGATGACGTAAGTTTGAGCGTTTCCAAGAGGTTTGGCGGTTTTGTCAAAGGGAGGCATGGCTACAAGAAGTTGATGTCTCCAGGAAGATCATATCAGAAGAGGTATGGTGGCTTCATTGGCATTCGGAAGTCAGCCCGCAAGTGGAACAACCAAAAACGTTTCAGCGAATTCCTGAAGCAGTATCTGGGCATGAGCACTCGGGCGACTGAGTTCAACAGTGTGTCAGAGGACCTCACCCAACAGAATGAAGTTTAGCAATCTGCACTATTAAGGTATTGCCATAAAACAATTTTCTGATGTATTGTCACTTATCTTATTTTGTATATCAATTGTCAAGGTGTCATTGGATCAAAGTCATTTACCAAAATTGAAAATGAAGTCCATAATTAAAAACCTCTTTGTCACAAGACATCAAAATAGCTGTTTCAGTTTTTGTCTTTTATTTATCTGGGAAACTATATATGTTTAATTATCAAACCTATTTATATGCATCCTCATTGATTTTAATTCTCCCATGGAGTAACTACAAACTTTGTCCCCCTTCTGGGGCCAAATAATGGTTAAACATCATCAGCTTCCATATGAATACTCAACCATTTTTTGGCACATTTAAATGTGTATTATGAACCCATTAATTTCTGCACTGGGTCGTGTTTAAAGTGTTAAATCTTACTACATGAAGGTCTCTGGCTTTGTGGAGGGGTGGGGGAGAGGGTATATCAAGTCTAGCAGAAAAACTACTACCATCTTGTGGTCAAATGTATAACCCAGTCCTTGTAAAAAGAAAATACAAGTGTTTTTCATGCTTTGACATTATTGTTAAGATAATGTTATCAGTAATCCACTGTATAACCTACTGCTGTATATGATTTGTGGTAAATGAATGAAAACATGCAAAAACTCCCAGATTTATTGGTATTCTCTTTTTCAGACACACAATATATAACATTGCTGCTTCATTAGTCTGTTAAAGTGATGCCTTTCTGTCATAGGTCACTTTTATGTTAATGTTCCTCATGGCTTCATTTAGACATACCCATGATTGTGACAGAAAGAGCAACAGTACGTGTGTAAGACCGAACAGCAGCATTGAAACACATGTAATGTACAAGGCCAAAGTTTTCTTAAGAGAGCATAGTGCACAAACAGGAGCTCGTTCAAGGAGAAAATAGCTTTCTCATGGTATTACTGTTTAGGGCATTTTCTAAAACTATCATGGTTTTTAGTGAGGTAAGCAACTCACAAAGACACAGAAGAGACATGACACTGTCAGGATTGGTAAGTTTACTATATGAAACGCTGTGCCCTAATTGTAATCTTGTGCATGCCTGTCCATTAATGTGACTGTAAGCAGTTTAGACTTGCACCGTGCTGAGAGCAACATGTAAATGTTATTAGGTCTGACCCAGTAAGATTGCTTTTGTGACTTTTACAGAAAAGATACCAGGGTGTTCATTCAGACATGAAGCTAACACATTCCACTGCTGTCAGATTAATGGAAAAGAGTGCAGGACTGAAAGGGGCTTAAGTCAAAGCACATTTGAGACAGGGCTGCTGGGGCAGTTTTATTTAAAAGGTCTCCATATAAATCTGGTGCATCTGCAAACTGAAACATAACATTCATACATAATTGCTATAGATCTTGGCAAGCTGTTGTGACAAGTGTACAAGTTAGCATCATCTCTAACTGGCTCTTCTGACCATACACCAAATTCCTGCTTGCACAAACAGAATTTGGTGTTTTTTCTTTCAAAAGTATAATGGTGTGAAATGTTATTGTTGCCTACTGTGAGAACTTGTAAATAGCTGAATTTAAACATGTCAATAAAAATAGTTTACTTTTTTCTTTGCTCCTTATCATGCAGCAGCTGATTCTGTGTCTTGAAGTGTTTTGTTCTTAATAATTACAGCCAGTAAGGGGCTGAATTACTTTATTTAAAATGAGAAGGATTTTATGTAACTATGTTTTTTATAAATCAGTTTTAAACAACTGTCAAGAACTACTACTATAACAAATTACAGTTGCCTTTTGTTGGTTTGTCCTTCTGTTAGGTAATAAATCAGTTAAAAATTTAAACTCATTTTGATAAATTCTCCAAGTGGGTATCTCACTTACATGATCCATTAGGTTTACAGTTGTAAATGTTAATTAATTGACATTTGCATAGATAGATTTTAGATTTTTTTTTCTACTGTTGAAAGAGAAACAAGCTCTATTTTGATATATGAAACCAACCTGATTTTTTTTATTTTTGAGAAAGATGTTCAACATGAGTTTTGTGTGATAATCTAGTGTCCAATAATAATAACAGAGTTGGCACCACAGATGGCTGCCTCAGTTCTGTACAAGAGACAAATTCCTTGTGTGTGGGTGGCACAGTGACGTGGTGGTTAGTGCTGATACCTCAGTTCGAGCCCGGGCTGACTGGAGTTTACATGTTCTCCCTGTGCCTGTGTGGGTTCTCTCTGGGTACTCCAGCGTCCTCCAGCAGTCCAAAGACATGCAGCTCAGGTTGACTGGTGACTCTAAATTGCCTGTAGGAGTGAGTCTGAGTGTGTTTGGTTGTTTGTCTACATGTCAGCCCTGTTATAGACTGACGACCTGTTCCGGGTGTATCCAGCCTCTTGCCCAATATCAGCTGGGCAAGAGGCTGGGCCCCCCCATGGCCCTATTCAGGATAAGCGGCATAGATAATGGGATAATCGATGGATGGATAGCCATCTCTCATATTCACAGAAAGATTCATACATTTACAGTATTTAAAGGTAGAGCTGGTGATTCTTTTCAGAAGCATTTTTTGTTACATATCTTGCAGTTCTCCTTTCATCCTGATCGCAATAAACACATTAAATGCACTGACAACATAGAAATATGACTTTAACCAGTTATATGCAGAAACAAAATCCCACAGAAAAGCAGCTTGTTTAACAAAATGTTCTAATCAACAGTATGAAAACCCCAGAAAGATCTACAAAAAGCACAGCACAATGTTGTTTTAATGTGCTCCACAACACCAGCTGCAGCAGTTATTGTTTTATGAGCGGTATAAAGCCTGATTCCTGTTGCTGAAGGACACTATACTACTGAAGGCGACAAGAACCATCGGTTGAGTTGGCGCCGCAGATGGCTGCCTCGGTTCTGTACCGGAAACAAATTCCTTGTGTGTAACATATTTGGCCAATGAAGGTGATTATCCACTATCACCTCAATGTGATCAGATTGATAGTGGTTGAAGCACTCCCGCTGGTGGTTGATGGTTTGACTTCACCTGGGCGCAGGTAGGGCAGGCTGAGACAAACTCCTGGGTGTCAGAAGTGCTGTTTGGCCAGGGCGATGGTATGGGTGGCAGGCGAATCATGAGATGTGGACCCACTGCAACACTTGAGACCTGGCTGCATCTGGGACGAACACATGAATGGGTGGACCGGTACCAGGGTCAGGCTGATCTCTATGGGCTTCCATGACAACGTTCTCAATTTCCCAGGTGACAGCTACTACTAGACAGGAGGTAGGTAAGATGGGGTCTGGCTCGGGGTCCTCCTGATTGGAACTAAACTAGTGGGATAGGGTGTCAGGCTTGGTATTGCGAGACCCTGATAGGAATACCCTGGCAGCATCGTCACTGTTTTTTGTTTATGTGTTGTCCTGGCTTCCTGACCGGTCTTGTATTGAAAAGTGTTCCCCTGTTCAAAACCTGGTTTCATTTAGGACCCCCTCAGTGGTTGTGATTAGGATAATGTTAGGATTCAGGTTTGGGGAAACAGATTTCAACACAATACTAGCAGCAGGAGTTGTGCACGTTCACAAACTATCTTCTCGTTTTTAGGAAGAGGGTCTCTGGTTTTATCATTCTGAAATAATTAGACTATTTGGAGTTATGATGGGTGCAAAGCTAATCAAGATTAAACATTAAATGGCTGGAAATGAGCATGCCATGGGCACTTTAATGAGGCAGTTTTTCTGTCAAGGCCAAAAATTGTCACATTCAGACCCATAATGCAACCGCGCTGCATCAAACATGGCTGATTGTGCATGTTTGGGTACCTCATGTCACACACATGTAAGCAGGTAGAGACCATACAATTATGCATTAAAAGATCATTGAAACAAATAGTTTCTCTTCAAAAATGTTCTGTCTTACTGTACATTCAAAGCTCTGTTTTCCTGCATGCCCAAGACAGCTTTAATATGAACACAATTTCCATGCAATTTCAATCGTTTGTTGTTGCCTCTGGAGAGTGATGGCCGTTTGACACCCGAGGCTCCGACACATGCGCGGTAGCTCATAAAGCAATTGTTTTGAACCATTGTGCCGAGGCGTGTTTCGGTCATGTGACTAGTGATGTTTGAATCACTTGAGTGACGTCCAAAGCAGTTGGGTTCGTCGGACGTCAGGTGAATCAGCTGATTGGTTCGGTTTGTCATGTGAATCACTTTAGATCAAGTGTATTCAGAGATAGAATATCCCCATTTAGTGGCGTTCATTTGAATCTGTCTTTGCAGAGTAGGTTGGTTTGTTGTTTTGAGAGTTAGTAGTGTTGTAGCAGATTGTGTATTTAGTGGAGAATCACTGTAGATAGAGAGATAGATCAATAGTTAGCTAGACAGTAAGTTACATAGAGAAATAGATAAAATAGTTACATAGTTAGATAACACTAGATAGATATAGTTACATAGATAGTCCTAAATAGCGTTAGATATAGATAAGATATAGATATATTACATATATAGATAAGATATATTGCATATATAGTTACCCAAACGTCTATGAATTATCCAAGCATTTCCTGTGTCACCCAGCCTCATCTGTGCCATGACAACAGTAGTAACGCGAAACACGGCAAGAGGAAATTGAGGAGGAACAGATGGACGTCGGATTTCTGCTTCAGTGTCATGACTATGATGCTAGACCAGAACCATCAGCCTTGGACATGGCATGTGAAAAATTAGAAGCCTAGCAGTTTGCAATTGAAGAGCTGCGGCAGAGGCTGACTGAGGTTACACTGAGGCAGTCGTATGGTTTGGACAGATCTGTAGCATCCGATGAAGACATCAGATTCTATTCTATGTGTTCCTCCTCCAGTTTCCTCCGGCCGTTGCATTCGCTCCCACCCGCTTGGTCTACTTGCAGGCAGAGAGTAGTCATTCCAGGCAAACAACACTGGAACGGCTCCTTCTTTCAAACGCCGTCGTCCACATTGAATTACATCTGCGGAGATGAAGTGTCTACTACATACTGTTGTCGTCCTCTTAATTACAAGATTATCACGTCGTACATTACGGATCCATATTTTTCTTAAGGTTTCATCCTTAGGGAAATGGTGAAAGCTTATGGCTGAATTGAACTTCCCTGGCATCGCGCATTGAGGTACGCAGCAGAAATCACTGTTTGGATGATCCCGCTTCTGGTATTTGTATCTTGAAAAAGACATTTTTGTTTTTTGTTTAATCTACGAACTAATCAAATAAAACGAGCTCAAAGAACGTGTTTCGCGTTACTACTGTTGTGTCACCCGCGTTCTGCGGAAAAGCGGAAGTGCACTGATCCGTTTTCCGGTTTGGTCACGTGACGTTCCGCATAACCCCTATAGAACATGTATATCAACTAAAAAACAATACTAGAACAATAAAACCTAAGCAAGAATAAAACACAAATTTCCAATAAACGCCTCCATCAACATACAAATAGCATGAAACAACAAGTTAAAAGACGCCCCTTGGGAGCAAATAAAACGGAATAAACACCAAAGGCCTGTTTAAAAAGGTGAGTTTTTAAAGTTGACTTAAAAACCGCTAGCTCGGTTATGGACCGAAGCTCTAGTGGTAAAGAATTCCAGAGTCTGGGGCCATACACAGCAAAAGAGCGGTCGCCCCATTTTTTATATCGAGACCGTGGGACAACCAAGGACGAGGAGCACACAACTCTGCACGGAGCATAGATAGAAAGCAGATCAGACAGGTATGGCGGAGCGAGGCCATATATAGCCTTAAAGACAAAAAGCAACATATTAAACTCAACTCTCCACTGTACTGGCAACCAGTGTAGAGAGAGAAGCACGGGGGTGATGTGGGCATACCTGGGAGTGTTCGACAGCAGCCGAGCCGCAGCGTATTGGACCAGTGGAAGCTTCCGAAGCAAAGACTGAGAAATACCAACGTAGAGGGCATTACAGTAGTTTAGTGATAGTCTAGTGAAGTGATAAAAGCATGGATGGCTTTTTCTAAGTCTTGTAGAAAGAAATTTTTGATAAAAGAATATAGTGCTATGTTATGTATTTGCAAAACTGCTTTAAAGATTGTTTAATCTGCTTGACCTTTGTAATGACTTGACCTGTGCATTTGAAATGCTGTGTGTGAGTAGGTGTCTAAGTGCAGAGACTCAGAACAACAGGAAGAAAGTGCAGATGCAGACTGAGACTGTCTGCAAGAAGAGCTGTGAGTGGGTATAATGTCTTAGGGTTTTGGCTTTATATTATCAACATGTACCAATAGTATAGGAAATGCTTAGTCTTCTATAATCAATATCATAATCTGCATTAGCAAATATACCTACATGTTTATTTCAGTATCATATGCTTTATAATTTCCTTTTCATTTAAACATTTAACTTGTCTTAAGAAAACAGAAGACTCAGAGCTGATAACAACAGAGCATGTGTAGGTTGGAGGTATAAGACAGGAAACCACAAACAGGAACAAGGCCAGGTTGCATAGCAACGCTGCCTGTCACAAGGGTAGATGAGACATGAGCAAGAGGTGCTGTCCCTAAAACTGTCTATGTGCTTAGGGCATTGAAAGGTCAGGATGTTGTTCTTAGAATCTCACAGATCAAAATCTGCCTGGCGACAAGATCACCAAATGAGGGGTCAGAACGAGGAACGTTCAGAACGTCAGATCAACCGACATTTTTACATATTCATGACTGTATTATAAATTCTCCGTGGTGAGGAGACTAGGGGTTCCGGCTTCCTGAAGAGGCTGTGAACCATACTTCTGTAGTGTGGATAGGGGCTTCAGATAGAGACAGAACCCAGAGCTCTGTATTGCTTTTCTTGAATATTGTAATAAATATCTTAAAGGACAGATTTGTCTTTGAGCATTCTTCATAAAAGAACACACAGGACTGGTTGAGTCCAACAGTCTGCATGCGATAAAAAAGGCTTCACCTTCGTTAAAAGTCTCAGGTGAAAAAAGCTGGTTTTAACTAGTGTTGCTTTTGTCAATGAAAATTATGACTAAATATCATCGTCAACGAACCTTTATCGCATGACGAAAACAAGACGAGACGCAACGAAAATGCTGGTCATTTGACAATGACTATAATTAAATGTATAATGCAATATCGTTGACGATAAAAAACGAGACAAAATGTTATAACGTTATTTCGTCTCGTTTAGTCCTGTTATTATTATTATTTTGCAGTATTTCTGTTTCCTGTGTCTCGCTTCAGGGGCCGCATCAGATGCGTCACACTGCGCAGATGCAGGCGACATCACTTCCTTAACCCCCACTCGCGGCATTATTTAGAAGACGACAACAAACAAAGTTAAGTCTGACACAGAGAAAGGGACCGATGTCCGGCAGGCTGGGGTTCGTCATTGGGAGAAAAAGAAGAAACGACATTTGGAAAAACTTTAATTACATAGAAGTGGAAAAGAAAATGGAATTTGTTGTGGAAAAAGATGGGGAGAAATGCGACCACAAAATCACACAAAATGTGTATTGGATGTACTCTTGAGTCTATAAGGTAACAATAATATAATAAGATAACCTTGTTTGAAATGGGTTTGGCTAAAAGAAACTTTTGGTTTCTTCTATACTACTAGGTATTTATACTCTATTGACTGGGTTAAATAGAATTGCATTACTAAAAAGAGACTAAAATATTGACTAAAACTAGACTAAAATGTCATCAGTTTTCGTCGAGTAACACTAGACTAGACTAAAAAGAGTATGAATGTGACTAAAACTAATAAAATGACAGCTTCACACAAAGACTAGACTAAAGCTAAAATGAAAACAGGCCGCCAAAAACAACTATAGTCTCAGCCACGGCCCTGATCTGCTTATCAAAATTAAAGCCGCTATCAAATATCACTCCAAGGTTTTATCTGTGAGTGAGGAGGCTGAAGCACCTAAACTGGATACAACCGCGGCTGGATCGGGGATAATAACAATACTGTATATTCAGTCTTGCTCATTTAAATTAAATTAAATAGTCTGTGAAAGGAGAAACCACTTGTGTCTGAAAACTGTGGATATACTGTTATTTCTCAATAAACAGTCATAAACAGTTGCACAAGCACACCCACTGCCCTGTTCTTCAAGCACATCCTCTTTATCCACATACCCATGAACCTCTTTACCAATGAACCCCAAAACAAACTTTGCCAAAGTATACAAAGTATACTATAATCTGTATTTGCACCAGTCCAATGTGAAAATGACATCTGTCTGAAATTGTAGACCACATCTCATGAATGTAGTAGCACCATTTCAATGTTTTCTTGACACAAATTATAAGTGAGGAGCATATAGGGTTACACTCAAATGTGCCACATAAGAAACATGGTCTTCAACATGTGTCCATGTTTATTTTATATTTTATTGTGTCAGCTTGAAACCATACAACCATGTAGTGTAGTCGAACAGGAATGTGCATGGCAAATCAAATCCCAAACAATCCATGAACCAATAAGACTACGTTCACACTGCAGGTCTTAATGCTCAGATCGGATTGTTTGCCGAAATCCGTTTTTTTGCGCTGTTGTTCACACTGTCATTTAAATGCGACTGCCATCTGTCTCATGTGTGAACGGTATACGGCCCTGAAGTGACCCGCATGCGCAGAAGAGGACGTGGCGTCAGACGCAGCTACTGTGTTTGCGGAAATAAAAATGGATGTGGCTCGTGATAGCATGTGCGTAACGATGTACCTGACAATTTGCAATCGAAATAAAGACATAATAATAAGAAGAATATCAAGAAGAAGGAGAGCACAAATATTGCTTATGGCCTTTTGTGGAGCAGTGGCTGCTGCATTTCAATGACATAAAAATCGCATGAAATGCGACCTGGCCGTTCAGACTGAAGTCACATTGCAAAACATCGGATACGTATCCGATTTAGGACCACATATGAAAGTGGCCTGGGTCGGATTTGAAAAAATCGGATTTGTGCTGTTCACACTGTCATAAGGAAATCGGATATGGGTCACATTTGGGCAAAAAGATCGGATTTGAATCACTTCAGCCTGCAGTGTGAACGTGGTCTAAGTGACAAGTCTTGATTGCACTTCAATTTCTAGACCACTCGAGCACTGTGTCATTGAGGCCTCGAGTAATGAACCATTTGTGTGAACACTGTGTCGAAGCTTCAACAAGGCCTCATCGGCCATCACTACCTCTGGATTTGTTTGGTAATTTCCTGCCCCCAAACCAAAGGATTTGAATAAATGTGAGAGAAAATCCTAAGCATATAGCAACTGACGAAGGGAGCTGCTGCTTGCAGTGAACTGGACAAAATATCTGTCCCCTGTGCCCAGAGCATTTACCACAGCAGGGTGCGCAGGAAAGCTGCCTCCATCCGCAAAGATCCAACACACCCCCAGCACGGACTGTTTGCTTCTCTGCCCTCTGGCCAGAGGTTCAGAAGTGTGAAATGCAGGACCACTAGTCTGAAAAACTTTTTCTTTCCCTCTGCCATCAGACTCCTAAACAGCTGAGGAGTTTCCTACCAGGAAATACGTGATGTACTGTTTACATTCTCAGTTTGCACATGCATAATTGCACAATGACTGCTGACTGCTGCACATGCTGCTCCCATGCAGCATACATTCTCTGTTATTCTTTTATTATATTGCTGCATTTGTTGCTGCTTAAAGCAGGGGTCTCAATCTTCCGGCCCGCGGACCCCCTATTTCCGGCCCGCGACCTGATGTCAAAATAGTAATGTAACTCGGCCCTTGAGGTTATATTTTGTTATTTCGTTTTATCCCCACAATAACCACTTATTGTGAAAATTAAGTATTTGTAATTATCTGTAATTATTTATAATTTTTTCACAAAAAACACATTTATTTTGAAAATGGTAAATACGGAACAAACGTTTTTAAGCAAACAGGAAGCGCAGGTCCGGAGCCGTACAGTGTGGCGCTGCTTCCAGAGTACGCGGCAAAAAAATATAAGGAGACGAAAAAGAAGTAGCGCGGAAGGTATGTCACATTCAAAATCAAAAAGAAAGTTCGACAGTGAGCACAGACAGTTTCAAGAAAAGTGGACATTGCAGTATTTTTTGTTGAGTTAGGTGGAAATGCAATCTGCCTCATTTGTAAAGAGAAACTCGCCGTTCTTAAGGAATATAATATCAAGCGCCATTATTGGAGTAAACATGGACAACATTATGAGAACTACAATGGAGATGACAGGAGAAAATGAGCCACACAGCTACAAAGAGGACTAGTATTCCAGCAAGGACTTTTCCACAAAACCGGTAAGGACGCTGAGGCTGCAGTTGAAGCAAGTTACGTGGTTAGTAAATTAATCGCCAAGGCTGGAAAGCCATTCACCGAAGGACAGTTTGTGAAGGACTGCATGCTTCAAACTGCTGATATACTCTGTCCTGAAAAGAAGAGCTTGTTCAGCAACGTTGTTCTGTCGGCAAACACTGTGGCAGAGCAGATTAATGGATTGTCAGATAATATCTACGAACAGTTACGGGAAAAGCCCGAACTTTCTTTGCATATTCTGTCGCGCTGGATGAAAGTACTGACAATACTGACAATGCTCAGTTAGCAATTTTCATCAGGGGTGTTACAGTTTTGAGGTGACAAGAGTTGCTGAGTTTGTGTCCGATGCATGGCTGCACCACAGTGAAAAATATATTTCATTAGCTGTGTGGCGCGATTGAGCGGCTTGGTTTGCCATGGAACAGTCTAGTGGGTGTTACCACCGATGGACCACCATCCATGATGGGCAAAAAAAGCGGCCTGGTGGCGCTGGTACAAAGAAAGTTAGCGGAGGAAAATGCTGATCCAGCTATTGTTTTGCACTGCATCATACATCAACATGCGTTGTGTAGCAAATGCTTGAAATTTGAACATGTGATGTCTGTCATCCTGAAATGTGTAAATTATATCAGGTCCAGAGCTTTACAACACCGCCAGTTCCGGGCTTTTTTGGAAGAAATCGAGGCAACATATGGTGATGTGCTGTACTTTACTGAGGTACGCTGGCTAAGCAGGGGTAACGCGTTGAAGAGATTTTTTGAGTTAAGAGCAGAAGTGAAGAGTTTCATGGAAAATGGCAGACTGGATGTTCCTGAATTTGATGATCCAAAAATGGACAATGGATTTGGCATTCCTTGTGGACATAACACAGGAACTAAACATCCTGAACTTAAAGCTGCAGGGCCTTGGTCAGCTCATCACAACAGCCTATGATAGTGTGAAAGCCTTCTCCACAAAACTGCGATTGTGGAAAACCCAACTGTCTGCAAAAACCTCTGTCATTTCGCTGCATGCAGATCTTTGGTGGAAGAGGGCATAGCTTCAGCTTTTAGTGCTGAAGAATATGTCTCTGCTATTGAAAACCTACAGCAAGAGTTTGAGGAAGGTTTGCTGAGTTTAAGGTACACTGTGACACCTTTCTGCTGTTTGCAGACCCCTTCTCAGCTGATGTGGAGAGTGTCCCCAGCTTGTTGCAAAATGAACTTATTGACTTTCAGTGCAACAGTGAACTGAAAGCTAAATTCAGAGAGGCACAGGGAAAAGCAAACATGATTGGAAAGTTTCTGACAGAACTGCCTCCATCATTCCCAGAGCTGACCAAAGTTTTCAGTCATGTAATGTGCCTTTTTGGAAGTACATATCTGTGAGAAATTGTTCTCTACAATGAACTTTAATAAAAGCAAATACAGGTCTAGACTTACAGATGCCCATTTTCAAGGTCAGGACTCAGAGCCTCAACTGCAATGTCCATTAGACCAAATGTGGCTCAGCTATGTCAGCAGAAGCGCTGCCAAGTATCAGGAAGGAAATAAAGCTCAGGGATGGGTGGGTGCAATAGGATGCAATAAAAAGTGAAGTTAAATGCTGTTTTTTTTTTCTTGTTTAACATTATACTGTTAATGTTTCAAATTTTAATATGAAGACAAGTTGCAAAGTTGTCAGTTGTGTTGTAAAATATAGTGTTCTGGAATTTCATTCAATTCATTCAGTTCAGTGCAATGTTTAAATAAGAGGAAAAAGTTTGCCTTGCCTTTGGTGTGAAACATGCAAATATATGCATATTTTTTATTTTTGTCACAATTTTATTTATATATACAGGTTGCTAGCACAGGTGTCTTAAGTGTTAAAATACATGTGTTCAAGATATTTGTAGTTTATTCATTAAAATGTTATTCATTCAAATGTTACCAATAAATATTTAATATTTGCATTAGCTATTTTGTATTATTAAAAGCACATTTTCAAAAATATGTTATCTTTTGTATTATTCGAACACTGATGTGGCCCTCCAGTGAGCTGACGGTGGCAGTGGTGGCCCCCAGCTCATTTGAGTTTGAGACCCCTGGCTTAAAGTGTCTTAGATTTTGTTACTTATTTGTGTTACATGCATAATTGCACAATGACTCTGCTGCACATGCTCCCATGCAGCATGTTGTTGCACTGCTGCCACCTTTTGAAGTGACTCATTACAATACTACATTTATTCTTTCCTCTTATCTAACCCTGTGTCTTTTGAGTATTTAAATAAACATCTTAAGCCTCTCACCTTCCCCCCAACTTCCATAAGTGTCAAGTCATCCAAGCCAAACTTTCTTAACTCATGTTCTAACTCTTCTGTTTGTGCCCTACATCTTATACATGATATCAGAACATGCACCACTGTTTCTTGCTGTTGGCAGTCTTCACGTAACCCAGTCTAATGCTTTCCTATTATCTTAAGTGATTATTTATATTTATGTCAAATTCTCATTCTCTCACCATTACCTGCTCCCTTCTATGCATCCCTTTGGTTTCTT
>NW_018128182.1:488370-491575 GCF_001952655.1 Monopterus albus | reverse complement strand
CATTGCCCATCACTAGTGTCTTCTTTGCTAGCCCATCAACCTTTTAATTCTCTGACATGTCCACATGAGCTGGGATCCATAATATTGTGATGTCACTGTCCCTCCTTTCAGTCCCACTTATTGTTACACGGACATAAGATACCAAGTCCTGTCTGCTATGTGACATTGTACTTTTCCCCTGTATTGACATTACTCTGTAATACTTCATTGAATCCCCATTTCCTCTCCTCTCTACTCCTTCTTTCTTAATCTTATAAATTATAAGAACTATGTACTCTACTGAAAGTAAAGAAAGAAAGTCACTTTCGGCTTTTCCCGTTTTAGGGGTCGCCACAGCGAATCATCACACTGACGACTCGCATGTTGACATTTGGCACGTGTTTTAGGCCGGATGCCCTTGCTGACGCAACCCTGACTCTAACCCGGGCCGCAGCGACGACAGCGCTGCGCCTTAACCACTAGCCTAGCAATTCTGCTTTCTCTGTATTAGATATAGCGATTTGTTCGCCATTCAGCAAACCTGGGAGGTACCGCTCTCTTTTCTTTTATCTCCTTCCATCTTCTCAATCATGCCCCAAACACTTCTTATAGAGGCATGATGCTACACACTCCGGTGCAGTAGGTGGCAGTAGACACTATTTTAGTTGCTCTGTAGCATGCCATTTGACTTGGGAAGAAGAAGGGTAACCAAGACTTTCTTTCATATCATTCAGATTCTATTAACTTATCTCAGTAAAATATAAACAATGACGGGACTTGGCTGATTGCACGAGTTTAAAACCGTTATAAACAATGATGGAAGTGGCAGGGAAAATGACGATGTTAACGTTTAGCTACTGGGTAGCTAAATAAGTAGCATCAGCTAGTTTTCGATAGCTTAAGCTACGTTCGCTAACTAACGTTACAGAAATATTGCTTCCAATGCTAACGGTAACTCTTAACGCTAGAGCTACAACAAGTCAGTGAACTTTGATGAAACTCTACGTTAAAGGTCACTCAAGGTCTTTTAACTTACTTTTAATCTGAAGTTCCCGGATAATTTACCAAAGTATTAACTAAAGATAGCTGTGGTGCTAAAGCCATCTAACGTACTAGCGATGCTTCAAAGCTAACAGTCTGTATTGGGGCAGGTGAAGGACTAACACAAGTTTACCTTTACGGCTTCGCCGAGCTCGTCTTCGTTGCAAGTGTCGAGTATTATGTTTAATGTCATCTCGCGTCAGCTAAGCTAAATGCAGTAATGCAACACTATATATACCAGCAGCATTCGTAGTCTCAAAAACTACAACTGAATTTGGGATAGTACCGCATCTATATGTAACCTTATACAAATTTGATAGTGACTTTTGCAGCCTTGACAGTTTAATTTGCCCTACTGTAAACTTGAATTATTATAAATATGAGCAGTAGGTGAGCCTGTTTATTTGTATGTGTTTGCAGAAAGCACAGCTATGTGCAGCTGTGTGAGAAGCTCCAGGGCTCTGTCCCCTGTCCTGCTTCCCCGGATGGGATACAGATTGCTCGGCAGGGGTCTCTGGACCTCCCCCAACTGTAAGGCTGTCAGTGGAGATTCCCAGCTGCCCAGCCAGGCCCGTGTGGTGATCTGTGGAGGAGGTATTGTGGGAACATCAGTGGCCTACCACCTGGCTAAACTGGGCTGGACGGATGTTGTACTTCTGGAACAGGGCAGGTGAGACGGATGTCTGTCAAACTTCATACCTCGGATATATTATATTTCAAGGAGATGGGGGTGTAGCTCATTCCCACCACCACCCCCAATGACCTTGTAAGGTGGCCATACAGCTTAATGAATTATGGTAAACGTTTTGTGTTGAGTATTTCCTAAATTAGTCTTGAGATAGAATTGTCTTTAGCTCAGTGATTCTGGGTCTGTCCCCAACCCTAGGATGGGCCCTCTGTATTTGTTTAATAATTACACAAAAACAATCAATTAATCAAAAATTATTGATCAGTAACATTGTTTCACCACCACAGGGACAAATAAAGACAGTAGGCAATAGAGAATCAGCAAAAGAGCAGATTGAATATTGTTCTAATGTAAATTACTTGTTCTGTTATCCTGTTGGCAGACTTGGTGCAGGGACAACCAGACTGTGTGCTGGCATAATCAGCGTGGCCAAGCCTATTTCCATTGAGTGTCAAATGGCCAACTACTCCTGTAGTCTTTACCAGAAGCTGGAGGAAGAGACGGGGATTGCAACAGGTTAGCCACTTTGACCTGTTTTGCTATCACCAATATTCATGATGCTTTCCAAAGCTAGAATGAAAACCTACCTGCAGATTGAGGCATTTTCACTTTCCACTTTGATTAATTTGAGGCCTGCTGAGATGTGGTGTGTGTGTGTGTGTGTGTGTGTGTGTGTGTGTGTGTTATATGTTTCAGGTTATGTGAAGACAGGGTCTTTGTGTTTGGCCCAAAATCAGGATCGCTTCATCTCTCTTAAGCGACTAGCATCAAGACTCAAGTAAGACCCCAATGCCTCAAGTCAGTGCTTAGTAGAGTAACCTTTAAGATTATGTGGATCAGGCAGCTTAGCACATTGTGAAAAGAGCTTTTTCTATGCAAAACTGCTCAAGCTTTGCCAAGTTGCATGAAGAAGTGAACCAGTTTTGGAGACTGGCTCATAAATCTTGATTTAATTAAAGTCTTGTTTCTAACTTTAACACTCTATTTTGTGTCTGGTAGTGGCATGATGATACAAGTGTCTTGCTCAGACATATTAACAAGAAAAATTACTTACTCTGCACCCTCAGGTCATGTATTTTTCTCCTTTTGTTGAGCTGAAAATTGTGCCAATCAAATGTATATTAATGTTAATCCTTCGTTGCTGCCTCCTACACTCTCTTCTCAGGGTAATGGGGATCAGCTGTAACATCATTAAACCTAAGGAGGTGGCCAAACTCCACCCTTTAGTTAACATTCATGACCTGGTGGGAGCACTTCACCTCCCTGCAGATGCTGTAGTGTCTCCACCTGAAGTTAACCATGCCCTGGCTGTGGTGGCTGCTAAGCAAGGTAACTCAAATTCACAACTTGTCTTAGATAAACAATTAATGGACTTTTGTAGGAAAACATTTTACAAACCTGATAACCTTTAATTCAACCTGCTCTGTTGTTTCTCTGTCTGCTCCCCCTCTTCCTTGCTATATCTTCCTCACATCTCCCATTTTGCCTCCTCCTTGT
>NW_018128182.1:480311-488293 GCF_001952655.1 Monopterus albus | reverse complement strand
ATGTGATTGCAGTGGAGACTGACCGTGGCACCATCAAGTGTGCAAATTTCGTTAACTGTGCTGGACAGGTAAACCTCAAAGTGGGATTCTAAGATAAAAATCATCATCAACAAATCCCAGTGCCAGCTTAGACTGGAGAGTTTGTGAGGGAAAAATCTTTTTAAGCATTTAGTAATGATCTTAATTTTTATATAAGGCTGCATCTGGTACTCACCTACATTATACTTATAAATAGCCATACTATGACTAAACAAAATAGGAGGATCTAAAAGAGAGATTTCGGTGGTCCTCAGTTGTGTATCATGCTTATATCATTAGTGGAGCCAGTTGGCATTTTAATCAAGGTGGCTGAGGTGAGCATTAGTACCTAGTTTTGAGTCCCTGTTGTACATAACTAATCTTATTTCATAAGTTGGCACAGTCAGTCTACAGTATCTATGTTCTCAGCAGCAGGTGGCCATATTTGTTCTGTCTCTCTCTGCTCCAGTGGGCTTACGAACTGGGTCAGCTCAGTGAAACTAAGGTGTCTGTTCCTCTTCATGGCTGTGAACACTTCTACCTCCTCACCAAACCTCTTCAGGAGCCACTTCCACCCCACACCCCAGGTCTCACACATCAAAAGGATTTTAAGTTTTGCTCGCTTGTATTGTTTTGCCAGTTAAAATTGATTCTGTAATAGAAGAATGTATTGATTGGTTTCTTGGCAAATTCACTGATAGAGTAACATATTGCACAGTACATAACTGCAACAAGAATCTCCTAGCCTTCTAAGATGAAGTCCCTAGATGATGCCCAGTGACATAAGGTGATGGCTGCTCTGTGAGTGTATGCCATTATAGCACAGTTCTCACATTAAATGTAGATTCTTGTAGTAAGTACCTTCATTTAATGAGTAGGTTTACCATTGTTAACAAGCACGTCAGTGCTAGTAATGGTAATGGGAAAATTTCTAGAAATACAGTACACCTTAGAACATAAATTCACTTAATTCTTGAGACTTTGCAGGTTGTGTGTGTTTAAATGAGAGAGAGAGAGAGAGGGTATAAGGTGTGCTGGATTTGGAGTTCAAGTTAATGCAGTGAACATCTTTCTTTCCCTGAGATGATTTACCCATTTAGCTCCCTATAGTAATTCATGGTATACCTGAAACATGCAAAATGAAACTCATTATTTACTATCAAAGTCAATTTTTCTGCATTGTTATATGTCAGTGTCTGCTACATGGGGTCGCACGGTGGCTGTAAACAAGGTGGTCTGACTGAATCTGTCTGTTGTTTCCAGTGGTGATCGATATGGATGGCAGGATATATGCACGGCCATGGCAGGGGGGTCTTCTGTCAGGGGGCTTTGAGAAGAACCCCAAACCCATCTTCACTGAGGGCCGCAACCAGCTGGAGATCCAGAGCATGCAGGAGGACTGGGACCACTTTGGTAAAGGAGAGGGGTAGGGAGACAGGGATGGGAGTGTTCAAATAGAAGCAGAAAGGGGAGGAAAGCTTACAAGTTTACATAGCTGTAAAACAGCAGTTTGTCATCCACTGGCATTCCCGGGCACCTTTTGTTGTTTTTAATATTTTCATGGAAATGATCATATGTGTTGTTTGGCCTTGGCATTATTCTACTAATCTGTAGCCCCTTTTACACTGCCCATTCAGTGTGGGAGCTTTTTGCCAGTTTTCCACCCCATCATTCTGTATAAAAGTTACAATACTGGCATGGGGGTGGCAGTGTTGACCCTCCAACATGCTGCAACGTGAGGTAGTGTTTTTGCCAAGATGACTTCACCCAACCTCCTTTATAAGGGGGATGAGGCGGAATCGGGGATTGGAGGTCCGAAAGAGAGCTAGAGAGTCAATGGGGAGAGGGAGCGATGTCAGCGAGAACAAAGTTCATTTGTGATTGTCTCATAGTGTTTTGTTCTAAAGTGCGAATAAAGACAGCCACAGCTCTGCACAACCTTGTGGCAAAGATTTTATGTGATTACAGCCAAAACACAAACCTCTGTCTCTTCTGCTGTGTGTGTGTGTGTGTGTGTGTGTGTGTGTGTGTGTATGTACTTCTGCCCTCAAAGAGACACACGGATCATATAGTACTATAATTCTTGATTTCTGTTTATAAATATATCAAATAACAGGTTTTCATTTTCAAAATAAAAATCTATTGGCCGCCAAGCATACAGACCTCGGACATTATGTTTAGCATCACGCTTCTAGTAACCTACTGGGATTCCAGCAGCTGTGTAAAATAAACACCGGAGCACCAGTTTGCCAGCTTTCTTACATTTAATGTAAAAGGGGCTGACAGTAA
Organism: Monopterus albus; assembly: GCF_001952655.1. Taxonomy (NCBI): domain Eukaryota; kingdom Metazoa; phylum Chordata; class Actinopteri; order Synbranchiformes; family Synbranchidae; genus Monopterus; species Monopterus albus. Next base: position 485,986 of record NW_018128182.1, on the reverse strand, counting down.
ATCAAAAAGCTGCCTTGAAGAATGGTCAAAACACAGGCAGTGTGCTACCATCTCTGAGATTCCTCATGCAGCTTGTCAGGTTGTAGAGCCCAGCCAACACTGAACTGCAGCCATGCAGAGTCAAGTTGATCTGTTATGGGGTACTCTGTAGTTGAAATTCCACTTGGTTGCACTTTACATTATTGCCTCTGGGTCAGCTTTGATGAAGGAAAACCTCCTGGACTGCTCATGGATAACATGGATAAAGTGTGCAGTTCCTGCTGTTAAGCAGCAGCTTTAGCTTGTTGAGTCTCTCACCTATCACAATACTTGACGCTTTTAGTCAAGTGTTGGTTCACAGGACATCTGGTTATGATTGCTTGGAAATGTGAAGGTTGATGGTACAGCTGGCTGCTTTATCATGGCATGTTTTTTTCACAATGATTATATGAAAGAATTACTGATTTAAAAATGCAGTATATTGCTATGGAATTTCTTAAAAGGAAATATATATTAATTGTAAGGTTTTCTACTTCCAGAGCCAATGCTCAGTTCCCTGCTGAGGAGAATGCCTATTCTTGAGTCAGCTGAGATCCATCAGCTGGTCAACTGTCCAGAATCCTTCACCCCTGACATGCGCTGTCTGATGGGGGAGACGCCGGGTGTCTCTGGCTGCTATGTGCTGGCGGGGATGAACTCCTCTGGCCTGGCTTTTGCTGGAGGAGCTGGGAAGTAAGCATTGGTATAAGGGTATTTGCTAGAGTATTTCCTACTTAGTGAGGACAAACACTGGCAAATGGTTTTGAAGACTAGACCTGCTCTGTATTCTGCATCATAATACTGTATTCAGGAGAGTGCCCAAAATATCTTCTACTCAGAAAATTATTCAGCCTCAGTTACTTAACTGTAGTGATCAGCACTGTGTTGTGGACAGGTTTTGCTTGCATCACAGTGAAGTACAAATGGCATGTGTGGTTTGGAATACAGGTACCTGGCAGAGTGGATCACCTATGGCTATCCCACTGCCAATGTCTGGCCACTGGACATCAAACGCTTTGGCAACCTGCAGAGCAGCAGAACTTTCCTGAGACATAGAGTAATGGAAGTCATGCGTGAGTACCTTTTGGTGTTCAGTTAATGTTTTTAGTTAAGTATGTGAAAGATACCAATCTTAAGATGAGTAACAAAACAAAATGTGGAAAGCTTGACAGTGTCTGCATACTTTATGAATCCACTGTACAATCATACACTAATTAGTACAATTCAGGTACTAATTTAACGTACCTGAATGTTTTTTCCTCATCAATCTACACACAATACTCCACAGTGACAAAGTAAAAACAGTTTGTTTGCATTTCATTCCAATGTGTCAGTGCATTTCATTTAATGCACTGGATATAATTAGGAAAGTTACACACCTGTCTATATAAGGTCTCAGAGCTGATGGTGTATGGCAGAGTGAAAACAAAGCCACGAGGTTGAGAGAACCTCAACTGCACAGACCTGTGAGACAGGCTTGTGTCAAGACATACTGTAGATCTGAGGAAGGATATAAGAACATTTCTGCAGCATTGAAAGTGCCCAAGAGCACGGTAGCCTCCATCATCCTCAAATACAAGAGATTTGGAACCACTAACAGTTTTCACATATCTGGCTGCCCAGCCAACCTGAGTAATTAGGGATGAAGGGCCTCAGTCAGACAGGTAACCAAGAACCCAGTGGTCGCTATGAATGAGATCCAGAGTTCCTTTCTGGAGATGTGAGAACCTTGCAGAAGGACAGTCATCAGCCCAGCACTCCACCAATCAGGCCTCTGTGGTGGAGTGGCCAGATGGAAGCCAGTCCTCACTACAAGGCACATGACAGTTGGCTAGGAGTTTGCCAACCCGAACAACTCTCAGACCATGAGGAGAAAAATCCTCTGATGAAACAAAGATTGAATTATTTGGCCACAATTCTTAATGGAGTGTGTGGAGAAAACCAGGCAGTGAACATCACCTCACTAATACAATCCCTACAGTCAAACACAGTGGTGGCAGCATCATGCTGTGGGAATGTTTTCTGCCCTGGGACTGGGCGACTAGTCAGGATTGAGGGAAGGATGGATGCAGAAAAATACAGAGCAAATCTGAATGAAAACCTTCTCCAGAGTGCTCAGGATCTCAAGCTGGGGCGAAGGTTTACATTTCAACAAGACGACTTGAAGCAAACAACCATGAAAACACAGGATTGGCTTTGGGAAAACTTTGTGAAAGTCCTGGAGTGGCCCAGCCAGAGTCTGGACCTGGACTCAATAGAGCATCTCTGGAGAGGCCTGAAAATGGCTCTGCACCACTGCTTCCCATTCAGCCTAGTTGACCTTGAATGATTAAGCCAAGAAGCGCGAGAGAAAATTCCAAAAGAAAGGTGCCAAGCTCACAGCTCACAGTATTGTGTGTAGATTGACAAGAAAAAAATGAATTGAATCCATTTTAAGATTAATCTGAAATGTATAGCACCAAAGTGTGGAAAACTTGAAAGGGTCTGAAAACTTTCTGAATCCACTGTGCATGGTTTTGCTCTTCTGTGATTCCAACGTGTCTGTGTGTGTTTTCCTAGCTCTTTTGTATGAACTGAAGGTCCCTCGCTGGGACTTTCAGACTGGGCGTCAGCTGAGGACCAGCCCTCTCTATGATCGTCTGGATACCCAGGGAGCTCGCTGGATGGAGAAACATGGCTTTGAGAGGCCCAAATACTTTGTTCCTCCAGGGAAAGGTATAAATTACAGAACAGCAGCACTACAAACTCCATTCCTTTTATCTCGAATCTTTAGTGACACTCAAAAATCAAAACAGTTGTATTAATTTCATTAAGTCAAGTGCATTAAAGGTCTGAAAGTGTAGATGTAGCTCTTCATATGATCAGTACACACATGCCTTGATGTTAGATTACCAAGACTGTTTGCATAAAACTAATAACTGTGCTGTTATAGAACTTCCTGGGAGTCATACTAATACTTTGAAAGTGCTTGCTCTCAAGTAAATTTAAGAAGACTAAAATGTGACCAGTATTTCATGAGTGGCTTCTGCTAACTTTTTCTGTGGCTATAACGGTTAACAGCAATTATTACTATTATTAGCATTACTTTGTAGCTATAAGTTGGCTTGGACGTGAGTCTAAAAATCCTGGGTGGTGTGGTGCGATGTGCTATCATGGCTTAAGAGAATCCAGGTTTTCATTACAAGGTAGTATCTTCTTACACTCGTATGATCAACTCCATCTCAGACAGAAGGTTTACATATCACTAAACTCAAATGCTGCTTGTTGGAAATAAAACCCTGTATACCTGGTAGCAATGATGTCACATGATTGAGAGTAGATCTGGCTAATTAACAAAATGTTCTCTGTTATCATGGTTTTATGTGTCAATGCTCAGCAATCACAAATTTAGTGTACAGAGACCATTTCTCTCATAGATACATTTTTTGATGATATATGAGATGGCTAGTCAGATAACCAGCCAGTCCTGTGAACTACAGCAGATCTGTACAGAATGTAATGGTTCATGTCACAGTTTATGAGACTGTCACGACTCAAGGCAGCTCTACAGCCAGCTGTCATCTATGTTACTAACTAAAACAGATGTTTTTTGTGCACATTGTAAAACTCAATTTCATGAGCCCAAACTGAACCACTTGACATGTAAATGTCAACTGTTTTAGCAATGTTATGATGATTATATTTATCAGAATACAACTAGTAAATATGTACACAGTATTAAAAAAACACACAAATGTCAGCAAAAGTGAGCAAACAAACTGGATACTCCAGATATGGTATCAAAGCTGATCTAAAGAAATGTGAAGAACCTGGAGCGGTCAAGGGTGAAAATAGAAGTGGAAGACCAAGAAAACTGTCAGAATCTGATGAGAAGTTTCTCTGAGTTTCTTCTCGAGAGTGTCAAGGATAGCTAAGAGTTGGACAGCAGTGATAGCTGGAGACAGCAGTATAAGCCGACAGAAGGAAAATTATCAGAATTCAGAATGGTTTTAGACCCTGTATGTAGTGATGTTTAAAGCTGTATATGATGATTGTTACATAAACTACAATGCAATTAGTTTAAATGTGGTTAATCTTTTAAAGAAAACAGCAATGATGATTGATTATTAAAATTAGATTGACAATTTTCAGATTGCTTCATCAAAACACTTTAGATACATTAGTCAGTTATTTACTCATATCATATACATTGTATCTTGAGTGTCCTATTTTGGGAAATTAACCAATGTCAGCCAAATACTGTGCAATGCAAATATGGTCTTAAGTGGCCAGTGTCACAGCTTTTATGGGTTATTTCAGACAAAACACAACACTTCCTCAGAGCCAGAGTATAGTGGTTCCTAAAACTTTCTCAGTAGAGTAACATCTGAAGGTACGTATAAAGAGGTAGTTGCCTGTAACTGCATGCTGATATTGTTCGGGAAGATTTGGGGTCTTGTCCTGAATTAATGACATGTAAGAGGGATATCTGCAGGGAACTCTGTTTGCAGGTTCATGGTAGTTAATTACTGACTGAATATCTCCACCAAAAAACCTCAAGCAGTGTTTGGAGCTTTAAAATATTTCAAATATGCCACCTTAGTGTGAGGTGCCAAATAGGAAAATATATTTTCCCTGAAGCCTGGTTTTGTCTGTGTTTGTAGATCTGCTCTCTCTGGACCAGAGTAAGACCTTCTACAAACCAGACTGGTTTGACATTGTTGGAGCAGAAGTGAAATGCTGCAAAGAGGCTGTCTGCGTCATCGACATGTCCTCCTTCACCAAGTTTGAGCTGACTGTAAGTCATGATGTACTATGGTCATTGCTGGTTCACACATGGCAGAAAACCGCTGCTGTGGCACACATTGTTCAGGGGGTCACACTCAGTGAAGTCAGCTTTTCTATTTGTGATACAGTGGCTACGGAAAGTATTCAGACCCCCTTAAATTTTTCACTCTTTGTTAATTGCAGCCATATGCTAAAATCATTTAAGTTCATTTTTTTCCTCATTAATGTACTCACAGCACCCCATATTGACAGAAAAACACAGAATTTGACATTTTTGCAGATTTATTAAAAAGAAAAACTGAAATATCACATGGTCATAAGTATTCAGACCCTTTGCTCAGTATTTAGTAGAAGCACCCTTTTGAGCTAATACAGCCATGAGTCTTTTCGGGAATGATGCAACAAGTTTTTCACACCTGCATTTGGGGATCCTCTGCCATTCCTCCTTGCAGATCCTCTCCAGTTCTGTCAGGTTGGATGGTAAACGTTGGTGGACAGCCATTTTCAGGTCTCTCCAGAGATGCTCAATTGGGTTTAAGTCAGGGCTCTGGCGGGGCCATTCAAGAACAGTCACGGAGTTGTTGTGAAGCCACTCCTTCGTTATTTTAGCTGTGTGCTTAGGGTCATTGTCTTGTTGGAAGGTGAACCTTCGGCCCAGTCTGAGGTCCTGAGCACTCTGGAGAAGGTGTTCGTCCAGGATATCCCTGTACTTGGCCACATTCATCCTTCCCTCGATTGCAACCAGTCGTCCGGTCCCTGCAGCTGAAAAACACCCCCATAGCATGATGCTGCCACCACCATGCTTCACTGCTGGGACTGTATTGGACAGCTGATGAGCAGTGCCTAGTTTTCTCCACACATACCGCTTAGAATTAAGGCCAAAAAGTTCT
>NW_018128182.1:475599-479601 GCF_001952655.1 Monopterus albus | reverse complement strand
TTTTTTTTTTCCCAAAAGACTGTCCAGGATGTACCCTGCCACTCACCCAGTGTGAGCTGGGATTGTATCCAGCCCCCCACGACCCCCTTCAGGATAAGTGGCCTAGATAATGGCTGGATTTTTTTCAAAAGATGGCAGAGTATACAGTTCTGTCAGTTATAAGCCTTTTATGCCCCAGTAATGTATTCCTACTTTTTAAATGAATGAGCTTCATTCAAAGAGTTTTGTACCTAGTGTTGAACCTTCTGGTCTGTCTTGATTTCCCAGTCAACAGGTGACCAGGCCCTGGAGCTGTTACAACATCTGTGTTCCAATGACCTGGATGTTCCTGTTGGGCATATCATCCACACCGGCATGCTGAATGAGAGGGGAGGCTATGAGAACGACTGCAGTGTGGTCCGCCTCAACAAGAACAGGTTTGAAATGGCTAGAGAATTTCACTGTATACATGCAGCCTACTATTGCTGTTTCCAATAACTGACATTTTCATTCCTGGCTCCAGCTTTTTCATCATTTCTCCGACAGACCAACAGGTCCATTGTTGGTCCTGGATCAAGAAACACATGCCCAATGATCCACACCTCCACCTAGAGGATGTCAGCTGGAAGTACACAGGTAAGCACACAGCACTTTTGTCAAGTCCCTGTGGTGATATCTCCATCTAGTGCCCACACAGTATTAAAAAGGGTGGAGTAATGCACGAGTATCACACATTCACTCTGCTTATAACCCAGTTAAGTGTCCTAGTTTGGGTGTTTGTTAAATCTGACACAAGTGGACCATGTGGATGGTTAATTACACCTCCAAAATATAATTTGTATATTTGTAGTTTAATTATCTGAACTGTGAAATATAAGGAATACTAGGCCAAAATTCTTTTTCTTTTTTAATATATACAAGTCTAAACACCAACTGAGGATCTGTGTCCCAAAACCTACCTGTGTCACTGTACAGCATGTAGAGTGCCCATGTTGATCAAGTGATTTATTTATTTATTTTTTATGTCTTTTGATATTTTCTACAAGGAGAATTAGCTCAGGCTTTGTACAAACAATGAAACACTCATGAAACATGATCTTCTCTGTATTTTAATGCTCCTTAACAACACATTTGCAGTTTTTTTTTTTTTAGGTGTAAAACTAAACACGTGAAGCCATGCTTTGAAAAGACTGAGTTATTACATTAAAATAATTTTTGAACTGAGTCAGGAAACCTGTAGGGTGAAAGTACCTGACATTGGGCTAAGTTTTGTTAGTCAGACACTTTCTCTAGTTCTTTTTATTCACAGCTTTAAACCTTATTGGCCCTCGTGCAATGGATGTTCTGGCTGAGCTGTCGTATGTTTCCATGACACCTGAGCACTTCCCCTCCATGTTTTGTAAGGTAGGAAACCAAGGCTAGTTACAATAACAGAAATACAGTAATAATAGTGTTGACAGCAGTAGTACCAGTGGTTTTATTAACAGGTAGAGTAACAGCTGCAGCAGTTCTCTAGGTTGCACCTGTGGTTGTAGTAGTGGTGGTATTGCTAACTGTAGCACAACTAGCTGTTTGTGCCTGGTTGTTATCTTTACATTGGCAGGAATAGTAACTGACCTTGTGTGTATTTGTGTATTTACAGGAGATGAGTGTGGGCTATGCCAACGGGATCAGAGTGATGAGTATGACTCACACTGGGGAACCAGGTTTCATGCTCTACATACCTATAGAGGTGTGACCTGCTCACATCTGCATACACACACACACACACACACACACACACACACAAAGTCTAATCACCATTCCAGGTTATGATTGGTAAGAAAGTGCTGAATATTGTACAGCTCATTAAGTCTAATTCTCTCCTGCTCTCCACAGTATGCACTGCATGTGTACAATGAGGTGGTGTCAGTGGGTCAGAAGTACGGGATACGTAATGCAGGGTACTACGCACTGCGCAGCCTACGCATAGAGAAATTCTTCGCTTTCTGGGGTCAAGACCTTGACACCTTCACCACCCCACTGGAGTGTGGAAGAGAGTTCAGGGTGAAGTTTGATAAGGTCTGTTGCTGTTCAGCTGTGTAACCAGATCATGTTACATCGACCTGTGTGGATCCTGAATTCTGCTTTCTTGACAGCTTTTATTTGGCTGTTTGTTGTTTCAGCAGCACGTCTTAGCTGTTACCATGGCAATTTTGAAGAAGAAGATATTCAGTAATTCCCTTATACACTGACTTAGCAACCATGACTTGTATGATACAATTTAGAAGCGCTTGCTTAACTTTTGCACTTCTACTGCTTTATCTTTTTTTACTTTAAAATGGTTAGAAGATGAAGGAAGAAAAAAGAGTAATAAAAAAGATACTATGCCACCTGCTTTGCTAAAACCTTTCACATCTGGGCTGTAGTTGTTGCTGGGTGTGTGTGTGTGTGTGGGGTTGTTGTCACCAAGCAGCACAACAGGTGGCAGTTTACAGCTGCTGCTGCTGTAAAGTCTTTCAGTCTGATTTCAAAATCAGTGGCACATACTGTGTATTGTCTGCTAAGCAACCTACAGTATTGTTAACATAGTCTTAATGTATGGACCCCACAGTGTAAAATGGATTTCACTGATTGCTTTCAGATAAGCAGTTGTCAATGGAATCTATGTCTTTATTGTGGGACATTAAAAAGCACTGTTTCCTGTAGCTTCTGTGTTTATTCCAACAGAGCTGTGCAGTACTTGAAGATTAATTGTCCATAGACCAGGCTCCACAACCTAACAGTACTTCTTTGTTTCTCTTTTTCTTGAACTTTTACTTCCTCCTCTCCTCTACTACTCTCTCTACACCTCCCTTGTTCTCCTCCATCAGGACACAGACTTCATTGGACGTGAGGCGTTGCTGCAGCAGCGCCAGGACGGTGTGTTTCGGCGGTTCATCATGCTGGTTCTAGAGGACCATGACACTGAACTGGACCTGTGGCCGTGGTGGGGGGAGCCCATCTACCGTAACGGCCAGCTGGCTGGGACAACCACCAGCAGTGCCTACAGCTACACCCTGGAGCGCCATGTCTGCCTGGGTTTTGTATCTCCACCACCAGGCCCAGAGGGGCAGCCCACACCCATCACCCCAGACTTCATCAACCGTGGGGACTATGAGGTGGATATTGCTGGCCAGCGCTACCCAGCCAAAGCCAAACTCTACCCCTTTAGCTCCCTCTTCACCCAACAGAAACGCCGGAAGGAAGATATGGAGCTCACCAACCTCCAGGGCAAGTGATGTCGAGTGATGGAAAACCTTCCATTTGCCTCGGTACAGGCTTGCAACACTCAATTCACCAAATCCACTCCTGCACTAACCTTGTGGTGCCAATCTATCTTCACTTTTTGAGCTCCTAGTCAGAGGGCTCTTTGCACACTCATTGTCCCTCCAATATTTAATTTCTCTTTCAAAGTGCAATATTTAAGTCATCAAAAGACTGAGCTGTATCAAATACAGATGTGTAATTAAATTAGTAGTTCTTCATCCCTACCCTTCTCTACACTCACAGTCTGCATTATTTTGTTAAGGCAACATCAGAATTAGTTGTTTGAGGACTTTCTAAATTTATTCACTTTAACCCTGCACTTAAAATTTTACTCATGTAAAAGTACAAAAGTATTAGCATGAAAAATATGCTTTTTAACCCCTGTGACCCCGTTCAGGGACTAAGCGGTAGAAAATGAATGAATGAATGAATGAATGAATGAATAACCCATCCAGAAAAGAAGAACAGTGGCTGGAACAAATTTTGTTCCAGTTACCATAATGATTCAATATGGAACAGTCTGAAAGAATTTTCATTCAGCGCTGGTGTGCAAATGCCTACACGGTCTATTTAAATGTCGACTCTGTTGTCATTCTTCAAATTTGCTGCTGTCAACAGTATGAGTGACGTAATGCTAGTTACTGGCCTAATTCTGACACTATAGACATGTCCACTGCTGTCGACTCCACTACTGAAGAAAGGTACCATTCCCAGTCAGTGGGAAAAGCAGCAGGA
>NW_018128182.1:469718-475572 GCF_001952655.1 Monopterus albus | reverse complement strand
TGTGTACCACCCACTACTCCTCCATCAGTTCAGTTGAAAAGGCTTCCCAGGCTTTCCTCAAAGTAAATTTGTTTTCCCCTTGGCCAAATCAAATATTCAGCTGTTCTGGTATTTTGCTGTGTGATGGGCTTGTAGCAGTTTATTTACAGTGACATAAATCCACCAGTTATTTTTGTTTTGTGCTCGTTTTAAATCGGCATTGCTCATTTGATGCTAAAGCTTTGTTTTATCCATGTGTAGCTGAATGTATGGCACTTAGGTGACCCATAAATGAGAGAAGGGAGGTTGTGGGAAGGCTGACTGGAGCTAAAATCCTAGACTTCTTGCTGGAGTCCAATTATAACATAACAGAGTTTAGAGGTTTGTGTAAAGGAAAGACATCATTGTTGTTTGAAATAAAGCTATGTATTTTTGTATAGCTAGTGTGTAAAAATCTCTATTTTCAGTACTGCACATTTTTTCTATCAGTTTTAAATTACTGTATATCAGCTGCAGCTCTCCTACTGTGCACAATTGTTGAAATGTTTTCTAGAATATTCTCTACCTTTACATGTTCTTTGTCAGCAGCATTGTCCTTCATGTGCATTTGTACCTGTTTGTAAAGTGGTTTGGTCCTGTTGTCTCTTCCCCCTTTCCCAGATCAGAAGTTGGGGAGAGCCACCACGCAGCATATCTGGAGCTGGTAGGGATTTAGTAATTTTAGGGATTTTCATACATGTGTGTGGAGGTATTACTTGCACTGTGGGGACAGTCTGTTTACACAGTCACATTGTGGGGACTCGACTTCCTTTTGGTGTCAAGAAGAACATCCTAGAAATGTAAAGGTTAGGTTTGGGAAAGTAACGAGAACATCCTAGAAATGTAAAGGTTAGGGTTAGGCAAGTAACATTACGGCTGAGGTTAGGGTAAGTTTCCAGGAAGTGAATGTATGTCGATACAATGTCCGCCAAAGTGACTGAAACACGACTGTGTTTGTGTATTTCTTGTTGTCTTGACCTTGCACCAGACTGTCAGATGGTAATCTGAAAGTTACCCTGAGTGGCTAAATGAAAGCTGTAAACTCACTTCATCACATACACTATACAGCACCTTTACGAGACGATAATGACTGAAGGCTGCAGATAGAGTAAATATCTTTATGTGATGGTGTTACCTCCATACTAACATTAATATGATTGTTACATTACCTGTTGTCCAGTGCAGTTCCTTCTGAGTAAGGGTGTATTATCTAGTAGGGTTTCCTATCTTGTCGTATTGTAATTGTGTTATTCAGTACTGATGGCATTCTCGGATGCGGTACGTTATTTGTAATTTCTAATGTGAGCAAAAGCCCCAGCTCCACAAATCCTGCTATCACTGTCACACTGATTGGCAGACCAATGAACACACATTTCAGCAGCCTTTAGCAACCAAACTTATTGTAGTTTTCAAAGATTTTTATTGCCGATTTTTTCCACTTCATCTATCTCTAGCTATTTGCCTACACTTGTAATTAATAAATTTTTTGGGAACGTAACAGACCTTTAAATATTTTCTCAATTTAAATACATTATTTCATCTTTTTAAAAAGCCTGTTGATCTAGAGTAGCAACTAACTTTTTTTTTTTTTATCAGGGCATCTGAAACACTTCTGTCTCTGAGAGGGGAGAAAATTCCAGTGACTTAGTTTGGATATTGCAGAAAGCAGCTGCTGTGTTCAAAAACAAAAATACAGACAGCATCAAACCATACTTAAAAAATGTTGTGGTTGTTTTGCTAACATTGCAGACATTTGCTCTGCAAAGAGTAAAAGCCTTTGCAAGTAAGGATGAATTGATGCAGTAACATTAGCATGAAGTTAATTTATGGCACAAAATCTCTTGCAGTGGGCGGCTGGCAGGAGTCAGTCTTAACAGCAGGGCAATAAAAGTACAAACCTTAGTTTTACGACATGGGAGGCTACTGTGTGGTTCAGAATGGGGGCAGGAGAAACTCTGTATACAGTGGCTGTCACTGCTCAACCTGAGGAACCAAATGCAACGGGGAGCAAGTTGTTACTCATAAAGGGCTCATTTTTCTTCATATATGTGCTTAAGCTTGCAAAAGATGTTAATAAGTGAAGCATGTGCATGTGAGAGTGTAGTTTTTGCATTGGCGTACAGTTTCAGTGCCGTTACTATGGTGCTTTGACTCTGTCCTCTGCACTATAGTACCAACACTTAACCAGTGGCCCTGTGCTTTGTTCTGATGCCATTTATTTTCTCATGTCTCATTCATAAAAGAACCAAACACTTTATAGACTTCTAATGTTGCAGTTCATCACATTTAAAAATTATGGTCCATTTTCTGATATGGCTCCATAAATATCAGTGTGATTAATGGTGCCCCAGCTCCCTGTCTTTTATCACTGTGGAAGGCTTCGTATCCAAGACTCCAGTAATTTTCCAGTACACACAAACTTTGCTGCAAAAACCACTGATGTGCTATATGCATTACATGGCCTGTTCTGCCTGGTGATTTTTTTTTCTCTCCAAACAATCTACATGTACCCTTGTACAGCAAAAGGCCCCAGATGTTTGCACTAAACAAGGGCAGCACACCCAGTTTTTTTCTATGGGGCTTTGATACAAACCATGTTTTGAACGTGATAGGTTACTTGCAATTCAAAGATTGTAAAGTTTTCCAATAATGAATGGCTATAGTCATATTTTAAAGCATTCAGTGACTTCATAAAGTATTTCTGTCCCTGTGTAGTGATAAGGAGTAATCCTCACTCAGGAACCCATAATGAAAAGGTGAACATTTTTTGAAATTTATTTGGCAAAATTACAAAAAGTCAGTAACAGTATGTCCAATAAATAAATAAAGTCACTAAATCAAAAAAACTAAATAATTTACAAAAGTATTCAAATCCTTAATTTGTATAAGCTGCATTGGCAGGCCTCTACAAGCTTTGCATACATGGACAGCCCTTCTGGGAACATGTAAAACTCCAGAAACAATTTTATACCCTTGTCTTGATCTATGCCATGCCACAGTTTTATCACGAGGTCTACAGAGAGTTTCTTGGTTTTGGTCCTAACATGGAGTGTGAATCGTGGTGCCTTATTTACACACGTGTGGGACTTTCTGACACCTGATGTAAAAATTACAATTTTATCAATATAAAATGAAATATACAGCATCAAGTGTGCAGAATGTGATAGGGTCTGAAAACTTTCTGAAGCCACTGTATGTTATCCAGGAATGGTTTAAAAGATAGTTAAGGATTGAGTTCCAGTAAATAGTCTACATAAAGGAATGTGTGTTCTGTTGTTGAATAATCTTTCAACCAGTAGTGCTGTCCATCTCAAACACAGACACTTAATACCAGTTGATAGTGGTTTGGTGGATGTTTGACTCTTATTCAATGCTTGTTTTAATAACACCCGTCTGTATGTGGATGCTTTTTCTGCAGAGTTTTGATGATCACATTATACCAACGTTTGGCTGTTTATGGTAAATTATGAATAAAATGTGTTCATGCAAGGTTGAATTTGCTTCTTGTATTTACTGCGGATATGTGTTGTTTTCCTGGAAGCTTAGTGGTTGAGTAACTCCAAAACAGCCAGTTCCAGTCGTAATAGCTACCAGCAGCTCTTTCCTTTCCCCCACACAGAGACGTCAGTCTGTTCCTGTGCTATCTGCAAACATCAGTCTACTAATGAACACAAGTGCCTGCAGTGAGACTGAAGGTTTATTCACGTGTCAACAGTCACAGCAGAGTACTAAGACACCTGCTCTCTGCTCAGTAACAAAATCTGCAAGTATTTCTTGAAATTAATGATGTATGCACAGCTCAGAGTCAGGAAAGTTGTACAACAAAACACTTTATTAACATATTACAACACAATAACTTCCTCCTGTTGCAGTGCATTCCAATTCAGGGAGATCACATCCTTCTGGCTTTGCGTGGGCGGCATCCATTGTGTGGTACGGGAGTGTTGTCAGTGATTGATACCACCTCCAGGCCTCCCGTCGTCAAGCCTTTGATTGCAGACTGCACAACAGGGATAAATACACTCATTCATTCATTCATTAACAAAACTAATGGCATCACATCACGCTGTCTGCGGCTCCTCTAACAGCCATAGACTGTCATTATACAAAAAGTCTGAAATTAATTAGAGGGCTTGTCTCTGTGTGCTGGCAGGGTTATTTTGTGCTGAACAGCCACAATTAGATCAATGCAGAAGAAGGTCAGTGGTACAACATGCAGTATGTTTCACTTCTCATCCTATTATCCTATGACTCTATTGAGCCTTTAAGAGTTTCTAAATTTCTATGTGCTTGAAAACAATATGAAACCAATTCTGAAAATCCAATAACTGAGAAAAGGGAGAATGTGAGCTTATCAATACATGGACATTTAAAGTAGAGAGTAAATGATTAGTTGGTTTATGATTTCATTTATTCCAGACTATTTTCTGATGTTTTATGCTAAATTAATTGAAAAAATAGTTGTTAGATCAATTAAGAAAGTACTTCTTAGCTGTAATAGCAGCTATATTCAGGATTTCTCAATATTGAATAACAGTATTCAATGCTTTATTGTCATTGCACAAGCAGTACAATGGAATTTTTTTACACTAAGGGGACTTATGTGAAGTCTGCAAATACTCTAATGGGATCACAAGCAGTATATATTGTACTTCCTTCTTCTACTTACCAGACGTCCAGGGCCAAGACCTTTGACCAGAACACGAACAAACGTGACTCCCTTCGCTGTGGCTTTCTGTTCAGGGGACAAGACACACAGTAACATGCTGTATCTATCTGACTCTCTTATTCAGAATGGCCAGCAAAGTTTCATTTGGTACAACTCCAGCATGAGAAGAAATGAATGAAGCAGAGGTTAAAGGTCAAAATACTGACACACCAATATTTTTGTTAAATGTAATTACCATGTTTTCATTTTCATCAGTAGTTATAACACAAGGAAAAAGTGTTTAGAGATCAGAATATTGTCAATATTGCAAATATATGAGACTATAGTACCAATATATTCTCCACTGTTCTTACAGCAAAGAAAAACTGTGACCCTAAATCTATTAGCCAGCTGTCTTCACACTAATACAAAGTCTAAATGAGCTTTTTAACACTGACTACTCCACTCAGTCAAAGTCCTTAGATAGGGCCTCATTGTCCAAGTGTCCTTGAGCAAGGCACTGATCCTCCACCTTGCTGTTTGACAGGAAGTTACTGGTGCCAGAGTAACATGTGAGAACTTACAGCAGCAGCAGCAATGCCTGCAGTCTGAGCAGCGATAGGTGTTGACTTCTTGATGTTCTTGAATCCTTCTGTCCCACAGGATGTCCTGATCAGCGACTGTCCTGCACTGTCTGTCAGCTGGATGTGTGTGCTGGCACAAGACAGCAGCTTACTTTGTCAGTGACTCACAACAAATGACCACGTTTATTTTATTAATGGGTCAAAATTATGTACAATACTTCATACACCGTCACACTGGTGACAAGCTTTATGTTTGCCATAACCTGTTTGGCTGTGTCACAGAACTGCTTATACAGTGGATATAAAAAGTCTACACACCCCTGTTAAAATGCCAGGTTTCTGTGATGTAAAAAAACGAGACCAAGTTAAATAATTCCAGAACTTTAGCCACCTTTAATGTGACCTATAACTTGTACAACTCAATTGAAAACAAACTGAAATCTGTTTTTCAGTGGGAAGTAAAAATAAAAAACTAAAATAATGTGGTTGCATTAGTGTGCACACCCTTAAACTAATATTTTGTTGAAGCACCTTTTGATTTTATTACAGCACTCAGTCTTTTTGGGTATGAGTTTATCAGCAATGCACATCTTGACTCTGCAAT
>NW_018128182.1:456098-468997 GCF_001952655.1 Monopterus albus | reverse complement strand
GAGATCCCTCTGATGCTTTGGAAGTTCTCTGCGGACCACGGCTTTTGCTGTAGGATGCAACTATGAAAATGTCAGGAATAGCCTACTGGAACAGCTGAACTTTATATGGGGTTAATCAGAGGCACTTTAATTGATGGCAGGTGTACTGACTCCTATTTAACATGAGTTTGAATGTCACTGCTTAATTCTGACAACAGTCACAGCCCCACATTAAGAGGGTGTGCACACTAATGCAACCACATTATTTTAGTTTTTTATTTTTACTTCCCACTGAAAAACAGATTTCAGTTTGTTTTCAATTGAGTTGTACAAGTTATAGGTCACATTAAAGGTGGCTAAAGTTCTGGAATTATTTATCTTGGTCTCGTTTTTTTACATCACAGAAACCTGGCATTTTAACAGGGGTGTGTAGACTTTTTATATCCACTGTAAGCAGTGGTGGAAAGTAAATAAGTACATTTACTCACGTACAGTTTTGAGGTGCTACTGCTTTCCTTGAGTATTTCCATTTTCTGCTACTTTATACTTCACTACATTTCAGAGGAACATTTTCAGCTTTTTAGTTTACTACATTTATTTGATATTTGTAGCCATTTGTTATTTTTCAGTTAAAAATTTACACACAAAACACACAATGAGTTTATAACATGTCACATTATAGATCAAAATACCAAAGTAATATAATTAAAACTAGTTCCACCTCAGCAGAGTACACCACAGAGTTACCTCATATTAATTCATCAATAATAATATATGATCACACCTGCCAGGCATAATTCATAATCAACCCAGTTCTTATGATGCATTAACTACATTTTTTTTGGTAAAACGTTTTGATTAAGTAAAATTCTGAATGCAGGACCTACTTGTACTGGAGTATTTTTATAGTGGCATCACTACTTTTACTTCACAAAATTCTTTTAAATGCTTCTTCCTCTGCAAAGCTCTGCATTATTTACACCAGCTTCTTCTACACTGCCATTTTTTTCATTTCACCAGGGTCAGTTTAACAATTATTAATAGTTATTACTTATTAGTTCAAGTTTATACATTTAACTATTTGTTTTCAGTTGGGTCACCTGCAGCTGTTTCTACTTGAAATAAAATGTGGAAGATACAATCTGCTCTTCAAGAGAGGATTCATCTTTTAAAAGCAAAACACTAAGTGACAGAAATTATGTACTGTATGTAGAGAGGCACTGTTTTACAAGACTGGATAAAAGCTTTTCTTGTGTTGGACTGAAGCCCATTTTGAGGCATGAAAATATAGAGTGTCACATCATTCTCTTTACATGAGTGTTTTGACTTGCTCAGGTGGAACATTTCAGCTATTAGTTCAGTGGAGTAATTACTGAGTGTAGTAGCTGTGCATGTTTGGTAGGTCAAAGAGTCTGTTGCAAAAAGTTCTACTCAATTTTATTTTCACTCCACATTAGAGATAGTACATTTGATACCTAAATGATGTGGAGAACAAAATTATCCTACGATCTTGACAGGCTGCTTTTGGTACCTAATATCAATATTATAAACCTTGTGGAACAGGTTTTAATATTGTAAAATGCTAAGGTAATCAGGGAGATAAATGAGCACTTGCTACAATTACTGCCCAATCTGCTACTCAGCTAACAATGTACCGTTACAAATAGTCTTTTATGTTGTTACATTTTCCACTTACTTGTTGTACGTGGCTTTAATGTGAGCGATCGGCAACTCTTCAAACTTCTTCCCACCCCATCGCAGTGAGCTGTCCTCGCCAGGCAGTGGAGGAATATGGCTAAAGGATTACGAATAAAAATCTCACCAACATTTTTATACTGTAGTGAATAGTGCTTCTATTAACGAGTAAACGACACACAAGTTTAAGGTACATATCAGAAATAGATTGTTTTCGTTAGCATGAGAGAAACCTAAACAAGTACATTTGCTCTGACCTGAAGTCTTTGGAAGTGCGGGCAGGCTCTGCGGTGGATGCTGCGTTCGGCTCAAATCTAACATCACTGCTACATAACGCTCGCTGCAGTCCACTGCTTACACGTCTATTCTCACACACACACACACACACACACACACACACACACACACACACACACACACACAGTGTATCGTTTAACCAGAACCACTACTTGTCTAACCCTGACCCTAACCTTAACCCTAACCTCATCCTAACCCTAAACCATGTTGCCACCCTAAAATTCAATTTCTTGCCCATGGGGACCTCAATTTAGGTCCCCACCGTGAAATGGGTCCTCATGAGTTGGTATGGAGTCAGGAAGAAGTCCCCACGTAGCAGGAAAAACACGTCCACACACACAAAACAAAAACCACTGTGGCGTTCCTCTCAAATGAAAACTAGCATCTGCTATGATTATCACCACCCCTGTCGGTTGGACGTTATAAAAAATTAAGCGCATACAATATAACACTCAGCATAGAGAAGACTGAATTCTACTATCAAAATTAACATGAAGCTAACAAAGATGCTAGTAAACCATACCCATAAAACACTTACAGAGGGCTTCCATTTGAATTTGGAGAAGCAGCACACTGTAGGAATATGTTACTCACAGAACTAACTAATTTACAATTTGATTTGTACATGTTTGATAGATTAACAAGCAATTTTTTGTCAGAAATTTAGCTATTATTCAAACAACAAAAGTGACATTGAAGGTGCTGCAGATCCAAACCAGACCACTACTAACTAGTAGTCATTTTTGAGGGATAACAGGCTAATTATAATATTATTATTTCTATTACAAAGATAGGCATAGCTTGGAACCTTGGCTAAAAAGACACATTTTAATATTTAAATATTAAAATTGTATTTTTCTTGCGCCTATAATGATCTATTTTCACTTTTACACAAGTATATTCATACCATCGTCCCCATTTTCATGCGAATAGACCGTTCTTCTTTCCGCACAGAGTTGTGGGTAAAAGTGGTAAAAAGCCGCATTCAAGGAATTTGTGCACCGTCGTAAACATGCAATTTGAAGCACTCATAAATAAATTCTTTTAAAACTGTCTCGCACCTAAAGGAATGAAGAGAGAACTTAGTACATTGGGTAACAATAACTGCGATTGTGTCCTGCTATCATAAAGGGTAATATTTCCAATTCCAATCAGCAATTGCCAGCACCGAGGGTTTTTTTTTTGCCATTTTCCTTGAATGTAGCAGAAGAAGATGGCTGCGCCCTGTAGAAGGATGGCGAGTTGGTCTCTGCCAAGATTTTTGTCTTGTTTTGGAGGGACTGCGGTAGGAAGCACTGGATTTCGCCAGTTTTCCAGAACCGCAGTTTGTCGGGTGACTTTGCAGACCAAAAGTATGACGGATAAACCGAGTTCTCCGTGGACTTTGATGGCAGCGGTTTGCCTACAGAGACTACCGGTCATTTCCGCCGACCTCAGCCCAATAGAGCAGCAATTCGGACATGTGATGCACCAGGTGCGCTTGCTTAGGATGAGAGCGATGTTAACGCTCAAGTAGAGAACAACAAAGCGGTTTATTAGCTCTAACGTGCCACAGTCGATAATTTAGAGGGAAAAATGCCTACTCACTGCTGAGTATTTGCACTCCACGGCTCCCACGTAGCATATATTCTCTCCGCATTATATTGTATTCTTGTTGTATTTTTATTTGCTTCCTTCATTTGCTGCTTTAAAATGCCTTAGATCTGTGATTTTACTGCCTGTTTAGATTTGTGTTATCGCTCATCTACCTTATACTTCACGTGTATTATGTGGCATTCATGTGGACGGCATAATAAGAATTTTATTGTACATTGAAACACGTGTCCTAACTGTGCATATGACAAATAAACACTTTGACCTACAACTATCAATATGTAAATCCATCTTATTTGGGGATAATCAGTTGCGTCCACACCTAACATACAACATGCGACCATTACAGACATGTGCGCATATGTGTATTTTACGGTTTAAGGCTGGAAAACTGACCGGGTAAAGGCAGCTGCCAGGAGCCCTAGACCACAGGGCCATCAAAAGCCCAAGTTTACTCCATATAATTTCTGTGTACATAATGTAATTAGTTATTACTTTTTCAGTATAAGTATATCTGCTAAGTATTTTTTTTAATAAATGTCAGATGTATTGTATAAAATGTCAGAAAATAGTGAAACTGACCATTTTGCCCTGAACCCTACATGTAAAATAGGTTTACACCATTTACAGGTCACCAGTCTGTCACAGGGCTGATCAGAAGCCATTTAAATCAGCATACAGTATAGTGAAACTAATCATAGTGCTATTAGCCAATTCAAAATCTGACCTGTTTAGGTGTCAGTATGGCAGCTGGACTCCATTTTTGGGCTATTACATTTGTGAAACTGCAGTCTAGAGAACAATGTTAAACCGGGTAAAGGCTGGACAGTAATGTCAGTATATTGTTAACTCCGTTCTTTTATTTGAATTATATCCTGGAAAATAATATAGAGTTGTAATACTTTTGTTGATTATATTAATAGTAAAAAGAAAATCATAGATGAATTAGAAATGTATTTGAAAGACTGTTCACAATTTAATTCTTTATAGTAACATGAATTTGTGTATTTGTTTTTAATTGGCTTTTTACACAAAGGGTCAAATAATATTGGATTATTCTGTTAGTTTTGCCCATATTGCGCTGTCTGTTATTTTACATATTGTGACATCATATTGCGTAGTAAAACCTTTAGCTAGGTTAAGGGGTCATTGTCAGTCACAACATAGTCTCCACCACAATAATCAGACACCACCCAACAACAATTTCCAGTGTAAAAAATGGTCTGGAGTTTTTGATGGAGACCCACCCTGATTTGATTTCAGATGGAGTTGGAGAAAAGTGTCCTGTCGGACCACGAGCTGCAGCTGCTGGAGGACGCAGAGAGAATGAGTCGGAAGCAGGCAGGAGACTACGACTCTGATGAGGAGGGCAAGGATGAGGAGATCATGTTGGCTCAGGACCTGGAAGACTCTTGGGAGCAGAAACTGAAGAGCTTCCAGCCTGCACATAGGGTCAGAGGTAGGAATGTCTGTTGTTAAACAGACCCTGAGGCTAAATTATTCAATAATAAGCTAAGACGTTACTGGTTCTGCTATGAGTACTGGAGAAACAACTGTACATAACAACCTGAGGGACAGTGAATGGCCTAGACATGCACAGCACACACATACATATACACGCACACACACACATATATACAGTGTGATATAATGTACATAGTACATTATAGCACATGTTGTTTCTCAAACAAGTAAACCAAGATATACACATTATAAAAATAAATTAAATTACAACAAATGTCTGAAGAAATAGATGGAATTGTATGGGATATAGTTTTCAGCCTTATGTCTTCTTATCAAAAACAACAAAATAAAATTATGAGATATGAATTTTTGTCTCCTTATCAAAAACAACAGAAAAGAAAATTAGGTCATCTGAAGTAAATAACCAGTGGGTTGTGTATGTTCAGTGCAGGATTCTGTTTTGTTGACCTTCAGAAATGATCTTTTCACTGCATTTACATTTGCATTTTACAATTTGCTCAACAGTCACAGAAAGAGAAGCTGTAGTGAAGCGGCTGACTGTTCTTTGTCTCATTAAGCTGATGTAGATCAGGATGTGACCTCAGTGCAGCGCTGCCTGGCAGATTCTCTGGTTCTTCTGGCTGAGCAGCAGGTTGGCAGCCAGAAGCTGTGGCTGCTGCCTCAGACTCAGTGGCAGGAGGGAGAGACGCTGCAGCAGACGGCCGAGAGAGCACTCACTACACTGCAAGGTAATGTGCATATGAGTTTTTAAAGGCTGAAATTAGTAATATTTAAATGAAGCTGCTGAACTAATTTTCCTATTCTTTGATGACAAATAAAGCAGTAAAAATATATTTAACTTGCACCTTTTTATACCATTAGACTGACTTGAGCTCTTGTTTAAAAAACAGGCCTGTTGTCTTACCTGTTGGTTTTGTACCATCTGACTTGTACAAGCTTCACAACTAAACCAATCTTCAACTCTTCAACATTTTTAGACAGTATGAACAGCACGAACATTGATCTGAATAATGGGCACGTCTTTTTACTTATCAGAGCAGAATCTCTTGTTTATATGAAACATGAGCCATCTCTTGAAGTTCTTTTCCAACAGCTGGTTCTGTTTGGCACTGAAAATGTTCTAAATGTAGTTTACTACTCCCCAACGCGGTCTATACTTCTATAGCTAGAATGTATTTCAGTTAACTCCTAAATCATTGGTTAATAAAGGATGTAAGGTGCTATCCATAGCAGCTGTTACACATTGGGTTTTTGTCAACACACCATTTGCTGATTTCTTACTGTATCTCCATCCTAATCTCTTTTGCTGTAATGGCCCAGTTTTATTCTAAGGATCATTAAAGTTTGATGTGATTTCATCTACTGTAAAATTATCTGTGTAGTACACAAAGTATGTACTTCTGTATTATCCACAACAAGACACCCTTAAACAGGTCCAAAATTAACTTTTTGACTCACTAGATGAAAAAACCACTGGCCGAAATAATACATGTCCTTTTTGTGTTATTTGCTTCAGGATTTCATTGACATAATTAGATAAATATGTTGAATAGAAATGTAAAGAAGCAAAATTTGAAACAGTTATTTTAATAGGCTATATGAATCAGCAGTTAAATTCATTTTTGAATAAAAATTTAAAACCTACAGTACAACTAAAGAAGTCTAGATTGCAAAATTCAGGGACAAACAAAAGTGAATTTGAAGTTTTGTAAACTTATTTGAACCAGCTTAATGCACCTCCTGAGACTCCTCACACCCTACCGCTAACACCTGCTACTTTGCACAGACCATGAAGTCTAGTCTCATGCCTGTATCAGAGAGGTGCATCCATGCACATGCACACACTTATGTTTGGCGGGGACCTGTCACTACTCTGCCTCTTAATGGCTGTGGTTATGGTCAGATTTCTGGTTGGACCAACTTGGACAATGAGTGTCACACTGTGTCTACACCAAATGCGCTTCAGTCCTGTTTTTAGAACACGTGTGTAGCTGATACGCTCCTATTTTCATTAATTCAGCTGACTACACTCATGTATCACTCGCATTACGCATGTAACCATGACCTAAGTGTATTTTTATGCTAGGATCAGAAAGCTAGTCAGAGGCAGAGGAAGGCCGGGTTTTCACAGAATACGTGTGTGTGTGTCAAACTCTGACACAGACAGAAGCATGACTCACACTGTAGGGACTATTGACACTGTTTTATTGCATGACAGTTGTGCTACAGTTATGGCAGCTCTTCTTCTGAGATTTACTCACCAAATGGAAAATCTACCCACATTTGTTGTCTGGTAGGTGTTAATTTGGACCATGCCCTCAAACCTCCTATACCTACAACTCCTTTACAAAGGCAGCTTTTTAGAACAGTATTCCAGTAGTTGTTTCCAAGCTGCCAGCTACACTTTTATACCTCCACTGTCTTAACTACAGTTGATTGACAGGCCACATAATGAGGTACTGATAGGTAGGAAGTTAAAGGTCCAAGGCCACAGCTGGCAAAAGACAGACAAAAATATCCAGTCACCTTTAACAATCTCTCACACAAGCTATTCAGTGTGAGCTGAAAATTGTTCATATTTTTTCCTGTTATGGTGAAATGAAACATTTAAGGTACCAGTGCCTTTGTTAAACAGTTTCACATCATTGCTTTTAACTTCTCATTAAGACTTTCCACGTGACATTAACATGTGGCCTTTGCTCAGGGGTTTTGTTTAGAGCATCCTGCAGTAGCAGGACCCAGTCCACTTAATTACGGTTGGACTCTCTGAGAATTGACTCTCTAACATGGCCGTGTTGATGCCTGCAAATTGAGCCATCTGGGACCATGGGAGTTAGACTGCATAAGATTAGATTAAAATTAAATTTGGAAAGTGTCTGTTATTGCCACAGCAGAGAATGACAAACAGACTTTTTCTCATGTAACACTTAATTACAGCAATCAAACAGATAATCTAGAGAATTACAATAAAATGCAGCTGCAGCATCACATGATCTGTACAGCTGCTTAAAGTTTAAGTTGCAGCATTGTTTGTCTCCAGCTGTATTATTAACTTGCAGCCTTTTCTCTTCTGGTAGCGGCTGGTTTCAAAGCAACTTTCCTTGGCAACACCCCCTGCGGAGTTTACAAATACAAACTACCCAAAGCTATCCGGACGGAGGGCTCTGTGGGAACAAAGGTGTTCTTTTTCAAAGCCATTCTGTCGGACTGTGGTCCCCCTGCAACCCCAGACACTCCTTTTTTGTGGCTGAAGAAAAGCGAACTGCAGCACTACCTAAAACCAGCGTACTTGATGAAGGTAGACCACTTCATCCTTGACTTCTGAGGCCTAAAGTCACACCAGGGGTGCTGACTTGCTTAACAGTATTTGAGGCTTTGTCACTTATCTAATAGAAAGTTCTTTCAGTCAATATAATATGTATGTTTCATTGTATAAATAAACTCTTTTCCACACATATTTTGTGCATCATGGGTGTTAGCTTGGTGAAACCCTTTGATCTGGCTTGTATCTTATATGACCAAGTAACAGCTACATCAGTATGTATAAAACATCTAAGAAGTGGTTGTAAAAATGGTCCAAAACTTTGGCATGAGTCAAGAATATCTGCTCTCCCTCAAGTGCTGAATCAGCCACTAGCAGGCCTTCAGACATGATGTGTCTTCACTGTATCATTGTGGTCATCACAGCTTCATGCATACCTGTCATGATTAAGATTATCCATCATGCAATGTATTTAATGCCTCCATATTATACATACTGTTTATATTGTATAGTGAAATATGCCAGAGGAAAGCTAATGTAAAACATTCCCCTACTGTTGACAATATGCTGTTTGGGATATTTGTAAAAAAAAAACTAACTACTAAGTAGTTTCAAGAAAGACAGTTGCTGTTTTAACTCTTAACTGCAGAGCAGAGAAGGAGTTTTAACTCTCAGAAATGTTTGAGTACTGCATATTCTTAGTTGAAAGAATAAGAGCAAAAGCAGTTGCTGTCCTTGATTATAATGATTAACAGCTTAGAGTAATGGGTGACTTGCTTTAAGTGTTTTGTTTTTAGAACTGCAGCAGGTAATGAGTACACATCAAGCACTGAAAGCTAAGCACTGAATGGTGCAGCCATTTTGAGTGCACACTTGATACTGAACTGTGTGGGCCTGGCAGGCCTGCTGGAGGTGGATTTTTGAGCCTCGGCACCAGGCAGGTTCTCCCTGTCTAACGCTAGATGGCAGTATTGGCACACCAGCCACGGAGGGAAAGCTCTGTAATTATGCCTGTGTGTGTGCATGTGACCTCAGAGGGGGATTGCAGAGAACGCTTTTCTGATCAGCTTGACTTTCTTTTACTCATACTGAAATATCCATCATAGCAGGCTAATGTTCTTTTGGAATAGCTATGATAATTTGTCCAAGGTAAGAGCATTCTGATGTTCCTGACCCACTCTGCCTGTGATCAGTCCGTTCTTTCTATTTGTGTTTGCTGGGACAAGGAGTTATTAATGTTGTAGGCACTGGTATTAAATTTTTCTATCTTTATTTTCAGTGTTTGTCGAAAGCCCTCAGCCCGAGCTGATGAGAAGTTGGCTGAGTGCAGTGCAGCCCCACTCTTTCAGTTGAGATGTGAAGTTTGAAGGTCAGGGCAAGCTGATAAAGGCTGTTTCTAACTGCTGGACAGCTTGGCTTGCACATAGAACGAGAGCTTGCAGTTGTGATGACTGACAGTGCTGCCTTCAGTTAATTTCTGGTACATGACGTCGAATCAAGGTGTAATCACAGGTACAAAAAGAGCAACAGTTACTTTCATTTCCAAGGGGAACCTGGTGAAGGGATCTTCACCCAGTTTGTAGTGAAAAGGTCTTAGAGAAATTGACTTGGGATCAGAAGGTTGCCAGTGTGAATCCTGAAACCATCAGAAAGATGCAAGTGACCACACAGACTCCCTAGAAAACCAGTGTCAAGGTGCCCTTGAGCAAGGCACTAAACCACCGCCTGCTCTTGTGGAACTGCTCAGTGGATAACAGGTCTAAATGCAGGATAAAGGTTAACCGCCACTCTGCCATGTTTACATGTCAGAGTCATTAAGGGTGCTAATCAACCTCTTTAGTGGTTCTAAGGAGCTTTGCCAAAATAACCCTGCAGGATGTCACCATGGGCAGAGTGTACCTAAGAGATGGTACCAAGTTGCATTATGGGAAATGAAGGAAGAAAAGTCGGGATGTCTTGGTTTCTTCTGCTTTGATTTTGACCATTTTTTTGTCAAGTATTCTCTTGTGAGTCTCGGTGTAATACTAAATCGCTGGAATACTTTATCCAAACCTATTAACATATTCTCTTACTGCTAGTTAAAAGGGTACTCCAGCAATATAATATTGCACTTTCATAAAGTTGTGAGGCTGTGAGAGACACATTAAGAAAGAATGATCAAAAATAAAGTAGCAAAGACAGTTTTTTGGTTTATAAATGGAATATGTTTCACTAGATCCTCCATTTCTCCAGTGGCGGACCGTGCATTTGGTACCTGGGCCTTCGTGGGGATTTACCCGACTTAATTCAGCTCTTAGTACCACCACTGTCACGTCGCAATTATAGAAACCCACACAAAAATGCAATATATAAAAACGCGTGGCATTGCAGAGAGAAAGGCATTTTGCATATTGAGGGTGACTGTTGTGTGTCTCAGGAATTACTTTATGACTTATACAGGTGAACATAACATTTTATTAACACAGTTGGTGTTCTATATAGTACAACACGTTGCATGCACCCAGACCTACTGCTCGTCAGCTCCTGGTAGGTGGATCCCAAGAGGAAGGGTCTGCTCTTAAAGAGCCCGATACATTTAAAGTATAACCATTAGAATACGCAAACCACAGTGTATTTATGAACAGATCATTTATCATAATGATCTACATCCCCTCTTCTGAAACCTCCGATCAAAAGAAACAGATTTAACAATCAACAGATTTCCTGCATGAAATTTGGTCAACAACTGAGGGTATGAATGACTTCCATATAACAATGTAACCATCGCAGTAAATGTCTGAACCATTGCAAACACAAATCTCAAGATGACCTCGGCATGTATTAAAAAAGCAACAAAGAATGGCACTGGCAATATAGAAAAAAGCCATAATAAACACATTCGGCATGTATTTAAAACAAGGATCAATGTGCCAACAAATCAGCCATTAGTAGGACTCGCTGTACATATCTTGGATTAGGCTTGCAAATACGACCTGAATGTGTTATATAAGGTGTGCTGCCAATCTTGGTAGGGGACTGTACTGTGTGCTTTGGCAAGTCCGTTGGTGTGGATTCTGGTTGTGGGAGATGTATTTGTGGTGAGTGTGGTGCTGGGGGAACACAATCCTGTGCTTGTGTAATGGTATTTTGAGAGTCAATGTCCTCAGGGGTGAGCCATAATGGAGGGTGCTCTGCAACAGGAAGGATGTGATGTCAGTTCCTTCTGTATGTTCTCCCATTGCATTGGATCGTGTAGGACCGAGGCTCCTTGTTCACCTCCTTTGCTGTGCCAAGCTGGTCATATCCTTTCGGGGTCTGCATTCTGACAACTTGTTCTTCTGTCAGTGGTTGCAGTGGACTACTCGAGGCATCGTAGTGTCGCTTTTGGGTCATCCTCTTATGGAGGAGCCGTGCAGCGACTTGCTGGGCATGTATAGGAGCTGGTTCTAACAGTCTGGAGTTGACGGGAATGGTTGATTGTGTCTGTTGTGACAATAGACGTTGTGCAGGGGAACCTAATATTGGGTCACGAGGAATGTTTCTCAGATTTAGGAGACTAAGGAATACATCTGTCCCATCTCTGTGAGATTTCTCCATCAACTGTTTTGCACTCTGGACCGCTCTTTCTGCTAGGCCATTGGATTGTGGGAACTCTGGACTACTGGTGACATGGATAAAATCCCACTGTTTGGCAAAGTTGCTGAATTGTTGACTCGTGTACTGTCTGGCATTGTCGGAAATGAGTGTGTGCGGTGTGCCATGTCATGTAAGATGTCATGTCGTGGAGAAGGTCGATCTCATACCAACCCGAGTATGAGTCCACGAGCACCAAGTAGTTCTTGCCCCGCCACTCAAACATATCTGTTGCCACTGTAGACCAAGGCAAGTCTGGAACTGGGTATGGTTTTAATGGGTCTTTCTGTTGGTGTGGCTTTGTGCTATTACAGACGGAGCATGTTAGGAGTTCCGCTGTGATATCAGCTGTCATCGTTGGCCAGAAGATTATACCCCTTGCTCGGTGCTTGGTAGCGTCCAGACCAGGGTGGCCTCTGTGGACAATGCTGATGTATTCTCTTTGCAACGAGTGGGGAATGACTGTTTTGTGGCCTTTCACTACTATCCCATTTTCCATGGCTATCCCATTTTCCATGGCTAGTTCATCTCTGTAAGGAAAGTATGGACGCACAGCAGGGCACAAGCTATGTTCCTTATTTGGCCAGCCTCGTTGAATCACAACGCTGAGAGCCTATAACACCACGTCCTCTGCTGTGTGCTTTCTGAGTTCCTCCAGTCGCGCAGTGGAGATGTAACTGACAGACATGACTTCAAATGTGTCATTTTCAGCATCTGGAGGGACTTCTGTGTTTGGAGCTCTAGATAGGGTGTCCGCTAGGTACATGTGCTTACCCTTCTTGTATGTCAGAGTGATGTCATAACACTGTAACCTGAGCATCATTCTCTGTAATCATGCAGGGGCTGTGTGAATGGGTTTCTTTAGAATGGTCACCAGGGGCTGGTGGTCTGTTTCGATGATTGTAGGTTTCCCGTACACATAATCCTTGAATTTGGTACAAGCAAATATGGCAGGAGGGAGGTCCCTTTTTATTTT
>NW_018128182.1:452871-455847 GCF_001952655.1 Monopterus albus | reverse complement strand
ATCCAGCACAGAAAACACAGTTGCCCCAGACATCTGGGATGCTACTTCCTCTATGCTGCGCATTGGGTGATGCGGTCTCTTTAGGGCAGTATTGAGATCTTTAGGATTTATGCACAGTCTGATTTGTTGTCTGTCTTTTTTGTGTGTCGCAACCATAGATGAAACCCAGTCTGTAGGTTCAGAGACTGGTGCTATGACACCCAAACTCTGCATGCGGTCTAGCTCTGCTTTGACACAGTCCTGCATTGCCAGCGGAATGCGATGTGCAGGGCGAACAACAGGCTACACACTTTGGTCTACTGTCATGGAGTATGTGATTGGGAGTTCCCCAAGTTCGTCAGTGAACAAGTCTTCATATTTTTTGAGGATCTGTTCCGTACTGCTCTCCATACTGATCAGGTGGACATATGGACTCATTGTGATAACACCCATGTCTAAACATGCACAAAATCCTAACAGCGGTTGGACATCTCCATCCACCAAGAAGAATGAGAGTGAGTGATTTTGTTCTTTTAAACTACATTGCAGTGTTACTGAACCTTGTGTTTTAACTCTACTCCCCCCATAAGCCACTAGGTTGGGGTTGGGTGAGCTTTCTTGTTTGACTGCTTGTTCATTATTGGCAATTCGCTTGAATGTTGTTTGCGACATTACGTTACATTTTGCTCCAGTGTCGACTTTCACCTCAATTGGAATTTTGTTTATGTGCAAAGTGACAAAGCCCTCTTCCTGTTCTGCCATGAAAGAGTTAGCAGTGTCGACATGCCTGTCAAATTCTATGCCATCAACACAGAAAGTGTCATCATATATAGGGGCCTTGTCCATTTCAAGTTCATGTATTGTCTTTTTGAAGCTTGTGTTCTTAGGACCAGAGTGCCAAGGTGATCTGCAACATTTTTTGAAATGATTCATTTTCTTGCAGTTGTGGCACAGCTGTCCAAAAGCCAGGCATTTTTCTTTCTTTGCCACATGACTGTTTTCACAGTTTTTGCAATTTGTTATGATGGGTGCATCATTTTGTTCCATTTTGGGCTTTTGTCTAGTGTAATGGCGCCTGCTGGAAATTGGATGTATTGCATCCACATTGGTGAGTACCTGCAGTATCGCCAATGTTTTATTGTTTTCCTCAGTCATTTCGTGTATGCGACATATTGAGATGGCTTTTGTCAGAGTTAAGTTGCTGTCCCTTAACAGTGCTTTCCTTAAGCTTTCACTGTTAATGCCACATATTATCCTGTCACAGATTAACTCATCAGTCAATTCTCCAAAATGGCATGCTTTTGCTTTAATCCTGAGATCACTGATAAATGATTCAATAGTCTCACCCTGTTTCTGGTTTCTGGAGTGAAACTTGTCTCTCTCCATGGTTTTGTTTTGTTGAGGGTTGCAGATTTCACAAAACTTTCTTTTCAGGCATTCAGGATCCTCTCTTGATTCTGTGGGAAATAAAACAGCACCATCCTCACCCAGTGCATGCACTGATCATTTATCATAATGATCTACAGTGACTACCATTCTACTGAAGCAAGAAACCCAGTTAAGACAACTGCAAACCTCTACACTACAACCGCAGCTGCACCAGATATGTGTCCTGGCAGGTTTATCATGGTGCGTCGCCGCGATGAAGATGTCATACTCCTGCTCGAAGATTCGCCAGTTGTCAGCAACATTCCCTTCGAAGGAGAGCGGGTCAGGCCTCCAAAAACAATCCGCCATGGTCACCACATAGTATTGGGACAACTTTCACGAGCAGTCTCTGCTGTTTACAAAAACGGTGTACTCACAGGCGAAAAGTCCGTGCCGTCTTCTGACACCATGTTGTGTGTCTCAGGAATTACTTTATGACTTATACAGGTGAACATAACATTTTATTAACACAGTTGGTGTTCTATATAGTACAACATGTTGCATGCACCCAGACCTACTGCTCATCAGCTCCTGGTAGGTGGATCCCAAGAGGAAGGGTCTGTTCTTAAAGAGCCCAACACATTTAAAGTATAACCATTAGAATACGCAAACCACAGTGTATTTATGAACAGATCATTTATCATAATGATCTACAGTGACTACCATTCTACTGAAGCAAGAAACCCAGTTAAGACAACTGCAAACCTCTACACTACAACCGCAGCTGCACCAGATACATCATCAGGAGCAGTTCAGAATCAATATTTATCTAATAAAAACATTAAAAAGTTAAATAAAATACATCATATTCACCAGAGATGCTATTTATTTATTTATAGACAAAATCCACCCTCCTTTCTTTGTGCAGGAAGACTTCAATGACTCTGTCATAGAGGTGATTTCTGCGTTTCAGTTCTATCAGTAAGTCCTTTTCTATAGCCATGGAAGTGGTGAACAAACCCTTTCCCAGGCTGAGACAAGCTAGCTAGTTAGCTTCGGAGATGGACGACCTCTCCTCACGATGTCTAGCTTTTCTGGAAAAGTCCACCTTGAAGATGGATTTTTAAGTATGACCGAGACCAAGTCAAGTTAGCCTCCTCCGTCAGCCATCATGGGCGTAAAATATTCTAACTCAAATGTATTAATGTGTGCAGATCGCTACAGACATGTTTTGCTAGTCGAACTTGGCTGTAAACAGTTTTGCTCTGACCAACCAATCAGGGAACGGAAAAATGCTGACGTCATTGTGGGCCAGCTAGCTGGCCCTGTGAGGCGAATTTGAAATCTGATTTGTTAAAGAAACAGTCCCATTGAATAGCATAGAATAGAATCTTTATTGTCATTGTACAGTCTACAGTACAACGAAATTTGGTGCAAGAGAAAAATGTGTCAGTATCAGAAACAAAAAAAAACTATAAACCACATAAAAATCACACTTATTGCACATTGACAGACATAAACTGCATAGGTCCATCTCCATATTGACAGGAATAAAATAATTATGTTAAATATGTTAAAAAGCTACAAACAACATTGTAGGGTACAGTACAATGTCACATATTTACTAAG
>NW_018128182.1:431143-451704 GCF_001952655.1 Monopterus albus | reverse complement strand
GTTAAGAGCTGAGGAGGTATGTGGGCCTACTCTGACTTTCTGGGTTCGGTCTGAGAGGAAATCCTTAACCCAGAGGCATGTAGAGTGGGGTAGGCCAAGGTCTACTAGTTTGGCCACCAATCTATGGGGAAGCATGGAGTTGAAAGCAGAGCTAAAATCCACGAAGAGTAGTCTTGCATAGCTACCCTGCTGCTCCAGGTGAGTCAGAGCAGTATGCAGAGCAATGGCCAGAGCATCCTCCGTAGACCTATTTGCTCTATAGGCGAACTGATGGGTGTCCAATGTTGGTAGTAAGCAGGAGAGAATGTGTTTTCTCACCCATTTCTCAAAGCACTTCCTGATGACGGATTTCAGGCAGGGAGGTACAGTAGTCTGAGACAGAGACCGGTTGAAGATCAGGGTGAAGATTTTAGCCAGCTGGTCTGCATAGTCCCTCAGCACTCGACCTGATACGCCGTCTGGTCCCGTAGCTTTACTTGGGTTAATCGTCCTCAGCATGTGTCTCACCTCATGTTCCTTTACTATGAGGCTATGGCTGCAGGGGATGGTGGATGTAATATGATGTAATGTCTCTGATGAATCCACTTCAAAACGGGCAAAGAAGTGATTCAGCTCTCCTGCCAGTGAAGCATCTCCATAATGCGCAATGGTGCTTCCAGATTTATAGTTAGTGATCTGCTGTACTCCCCGCCATACCTGCCTTATGTTATTGCTGTTGAAGTTGCCCTCAATTTTCCTTTTGTAAACCATCTTAGCCCCTCTGATGCCCCTCTTTAAGTTGGCTCTAGCAGTGCTGTATAGTGCTTTGTCTCCTGACCTGAAGGCAGTATTTCTCTCCCTTAGCAAGCTTCGTACCTCTCTTGTTATCCAGGGCTTCTGGTTGGGGTAGACTCGTATGTCCTTCTCATTTGTGACTGTGTCCACACAATGTGTGATGTAACCCAAGACAGCTGAAGTTTGCTCTTCCAGGTCCTGGTGTTCAAAAACATCCCAGTTGGTATTCTCAAAACAGTCTTGAAGCTGTTGAGAAGCCCCTTCAGGGCACATTCTAACAGTTTTTGTTGATGCATGAATGCTTCTCCTGACTGGAGTATATGCTGGCAGCATAAGGAGGGACATATGGTCAGACTGGCCCAGGTGTGGTAGTTGTTTAGCTCTGTAGCCATGTTTGATGTTAGTGTAGCATTTATCCAGTGTGTTTGCTGCCCTAGTGGCACACTTGATGTGCTGGTGAAATCTGGGCAGTGCTACCTTGAAATCTACATGGTTAAAGTCCCCTGCTACAATATGCACTGCATCTGGATATTTGCTTTGTTGCTTGCTAATGGTGTCATACAGGGATTCAAGGGCCAAGCTAGCATTAGCCTTTGGTGGAATATAAACAGCCGTAACCATCACAACCCTGAATTCCCTAGGCAGATAGAATGGTCTACATTTAACAGTCACATATTCTAGATTAGGTGAGCAGTGGCTATCAACAGTTTTAGTGTTAGTACACCAGCTGTTGTTCACGTAGACACATAATCCCCCTCCTCTGTTTTTACCGGAGTCTTTGGAAGATAGCGGCGCACGCAGATGCAGCGGCTCAGTGCTCTCCCTGTCGGTGTTCTGTTTTGTTAC
Organism: Monopterus albus; assembly: GCF_001952655.1. Lineage (NCBI taxonomy): Eukaryota > Metazoa > Chordata > Actinopteri > Synbranchiformes > Synbranchidae > Monopterus > Monopterus albus. The sequence goes on along the minus strand of NW_018128182.1, from coordinate 450,084 downwards.
TTATATATGTGTTTTTTGCCCTGACGACATTTTGCGGAGCAATTGACTCTTACAGCCGAAGAGATCTTTTAAGAATAGGAAAACAGAGCGAGCGGCGTGTATCAGAGGAGTTTGTTAGCTTCAATAACATTCCAAGTTGCTTGCTAATATAGTTTAAGTTACATCGGCCAGCACTACTGATTCTGAAGGCCCTGGGCAGATTAGACTGACATAGCAGCACATAGAGGCTGAAATCTGATTGGACAAAAAATCTAACATCCACATATATTCACTGGAAGCAGTGCAGCCAAGAGAAACGCGACGAAATGAAGAGAATAGACTGCTGGGAATAAATTAATACAATTTCATGGAACAAATATTAGAATTTAGGTTGTAAATGTAGGTCAGTGCTTCTGATAGCAGAGAAGGCCTTGCTGGCCCTGACAGCCCACCACTGCATTTCTCATAATACAACTCAACAGCATCTTGTGTTAGACCTGCCTCGTAAACGCCTGCATCTTCCAGTCTCCATACCCCTGATGGTAATAGGTGTACAGGCTTTTCAGTTACATTTATAATCATGAAGCTCAATATTAGATGATCCTGATGTCGTCACTATGACATCACCAGGGTCAATTTGGAAAGCCACAGAAGAAATTATACAACCTTTTTCATAGGCCGAGTATATTCCCCATAATGAGCACACTGAAATCTGGTGGAGAAATAAAGTTGAATGTTTTCTACAACAATTCATGTATTTTCAGCAGGCTCCAAACAGAAATGAATAAGACAAATGTGTACAATTGTGACACCAACAAACGTTGTAATCGGTTATTATCGCTATTAAAGATACACATATCATACACATACATCTGAACAGATAAAAGCAGGCAGGGGTAGAAGATCATGTCTTCACTAAAGTGCTGTATATCACCTCCTCTTCTGCCAGAGGCTGGCCCACCAATTAGATAGCATACGATAGCACCAGGATAACAAATGTCAAAGGAAAGGTCTTGCAGTTTTTCGCCACTGGAAAGGGTAAGAGACAGACGGTAAATGCCGAGGATGAGGCATCCGGCTCAGAGGTGGCTCATGGCTGCTTTTCAACCCCTGCTGCAGCTTTGGAAAACATTGCACATGGAGCAGAAGACGTTACCACTGCCTCTACACTGTCACATCCACATTGGCCTGGTTTTCACTGGGGATTTCAAACTGATTTTTAAAGCAGCAACTGAATTTTTTAACCTTATTCTTGTGGTCCTTTGAAGTTCAATGCACAGAGCAAAGCTCTGGCAGGCCAAGGGGCCAGGATCCACTGGGGTGACCTGTGCTAATAATAGTCCACTCACTTATGGCAATGTCAGCCACTGTCAGTGGTAAAAGCCTCCACCAAACAGTACACTGATTGCCTTCTTCAGTGACACTGCTGGTGGATGCAACATCATGGTCATACTTGTATGCTGCTTAATAATTCGTATATAATGAACTGTGTAAATATACTGTACAGATCAAATCTACACACTTTGACAGCAGTTTGGTAGGGTTGTCAGTATAGGCTCAGAAAGAAGAGAGCACACAGTCAGCTTCTCGACTCCGGCCATGTCAGTGTCATCTGAAGGTATAAACAAAGTTTGGCACAAGGAGACAGCAACCATCTATAGAAAACAGCAGTCTGGAGTCACACTGACTGAGAATAAAGGACTGCTCCACATCTCCACTCATAAAAAATACAAGCCCCCCATAACTGTGTTTACACCCTCCAGCTTTTTTTTTAATGCAAATCTCTTGTGACTTTAGAGTGATGTAAGCAGGCCAGTCTTTCACAGCAGTCTGCCACGACGTTTGATAAAGAAGTTTATTAAGACTTTAGTGTACATACAATAAAGCACAAGCATATGCAGGTACAGGAGTGCAGATCAGAGCAATGCTTATGGATACTGACATAGCCTAAGAGCCTTCACCACCACTGTCCTCAGTTCCACTCTCCCAGCATGCAATGCAACCAGCACTGCACTATATTTCTTACACATTCAGTGACAGTCAGCTAAGCACACAGTCCCATACTGCTTTACTGAGTTTTGCCTTTCTGTTAAACACATTTCAAGTGCATAAACATACTAGTGTTCCTACTACCTGAGCATCTAACAAGAGATTAGATTCTTTATTACCTCCGCCAAGGAGGTTATGGTTTTGGTTCCGTGTTTGTGTGTGTGTTGGTCATCAGGATTATGGACAAACAGCTGGATTGATCATCAGCATACTTAGTACAGACATTGGTGGGGACAAACCTTAAAAGTGATTAGATTTTGGATGAAAAAAGTCAAGGTCACAAAAATAATGAACATAACAAAAATACCATCTTTAATATGGGGCCAAATTAAAAAAATCATATCTCCGTCAAAAATTATCAAAATCATTTGAAATGTGACACACATATGTAGAGTTGCAATGTCTGTCACCAGACCAAATTTCATCTGGATCTGCTCAGGATCCTGGATCTGACGGCCATTTAAATTTAACATTGAAAACCGCATTTATCACATTTTCTGCAATAAACGGGCCTATAATGAAAATAGAACTCTGAAATGTTTAGGTAAGATGCACAGTATAACTGCCTATCATACCCTAAAGGATGATCATACCCAGATCTGATCACGATCAAGGATTTTTAGGACACATTTTGTGTTCTTATGGATCTCATTTTTCACAAGCGACCCATTTGCGTGAGTGAATACTGTGCCTTGGCGGAGGTGCACACACCCTCTGAGTGCTCTTGTCATTGCACTCATTAAGTACCAGAACAAATGCAGTTTAGTATCTTACTAGATAGTACAAACAGCAGCAACAGTTTATCTGGAGATGTAATGTGTATATTGCTACCCCAATGCAGCCTATGCCAGCATACATGCTGCAAACAATCCCTCTCTACAAACAAAATAATATTCTATTTTCTTTAGAATTTTACTGTTGTCTAGTACTTGTAAAAACTACAAGGTTGGAAAGAAACAATCACTTTTAAAAGCTTTTATAAACATCAGGCAGGCAAGCAGGGCTACAAGAGAACATCTGACATTTATAATAGTAAAAAGTAAGCTGTTATGTTACTTTACACTAGTAAAAAGAAGAAAAGAAGCAATGCAAATTTAGAAATTCCACATAAAAGTGCTTGAAAATGTTTTTTAATTTAAGTGCATTAGGAAGTAAAGTCCCTAAATCCTTGACGTCCTATCATATACTTTTGTTAGTTACCTTAAATATTTATTACTAAATATAAGCAACAATCCAAGACACAATGAATGTAATTCTTTATTAATAAGAGATTAACAGTCAAAAACTGCTCTGCCTTATCAGGACTATGTGTGTGTGATTTTAGCAGATTTGATTGGCAGAAAAGTGTTATATCCTGACTGGTGCACAGATGTACATGATGTGACCTTTTCCTAACTCAGGCCCACCTACATCGAGGAAAATATATTTTAAAAAAAAACTTCTTGTGTAAAATGATGGAAGCTGTTATCTTTGGCAAACGATGTGTTTATATAGGATTTCATTGCTTATAATGAGAAGTCGATTTAGAAAATCTCTTTAATTGTGGCAGTGTTCAGAGGACATCCAGCAAATGCATTACCTGCTGCATTGCTGAGGGACTTCTATTAGCCAGGGTGGCAGACTGGAGGAGGAGCTAGGACGAGGTGTCCTACATTGCAATGGCTGGGATCTGTGACTGAGAGGGGGTGTAAGCCATCTGAACCTATCTACCATCCATCATGTCATAGAAGCACCCACTGCTGCAAGCAGAGGAAAACAAACAAACAAAAAAACTGCTCTAGCCCACTCTTTCTCTCTTTAAGGTCTGCCCAGCCACAGAGATGTGATTTCTGTCTCTCCACTGATTGGGAAAACATCATATCCAATCACAGGCAGATGGCCAAAGTAGAGTATATTTTTCTGGATGTAAAAGCTGTGGTGTCATTTAGGGGCATTGTGGTTAAAATGGTTAAGAGGCTTGTTATAGGTTTCATCCTTGATATAGGCCTCAACAAATATTTGAACTATATTTGAATAAAAACACAAAAAAGTACACTGTAATACACTTTAGAATAGTATTTAAGATATTCTAATAACAGCCCTGCGATGGACTGGTGACCTGTCCAGGGTGTACCCCGCCTCTCGCCCGCAGCTGGCTGGGATTGGTTCCAGCCCCCCGTGACCCCGTTTGGGAATAGGCAGTACAGGAAATGGATGGATGGATGGATATTCTAATAACAAAATAGCTGTATGGTATTTGCACAGCTTAATTACATTGACATAGGAAAATAGTGAAGACTAGACTAATTCTAGATCAATAATTTTAAAGCAAACTGTACTGCCATTCAAGTATATTCTAAGCTTATTCGTTTTGATCTCATTTATGTCTTTAATGTCCTAGTTACTTTGGATAAAGGACAAAAGATTTATTTAGTTTTAAAAAATCCTTTTTGACTTTTAAAATGTATTTGAGGAGTACATACAAAATTTAATTGTCTTTCATTGTACTGGGGTGAGCCCTGCAATGGACTGGCGACCTGTCCAGGGTGTACCCCACCTCTCGCCCGCAGCTGGCTGGGATTGGCTCCAGCCCCCCGTGACCCTGTTTGGGAATAAGTGGTATAGAAAATGGATGTACTGGGGTGGTGACTGGTTTCGCTGACCTTAACAATAAGCTTATCTGACAACACTGGTCCTTGCACAAGTTTCAGATAAAGATACTGTATCTCAAAACCAGCACATAAAACCAAATGTCTGCTCGATACTGCTAATCTTAGGTGGCAAATGCTTGTGTAATTTGATTGAACTGAGACATTACATCAAGATTGTGCATCTGTTGAGAAGAAAAAATAGCACCTCTCTCCTCTTACAAATATACAGCTGAATTCATAATGCAATAAAACACATTTGCTCTAATGTTGACTAATGTTAAACTAGTTGCTATGTAACATTCATTAATGAGTAATTTCACTGACTTTATTGTTCTTCTATTGTTGTGCTTCTGTTATGCTATATTTTAATGTCACAGATAAACCTAATAATGTGATTAAACATGATAGCTTGGGGGAAGCTGAAAAAAGGTGTAGAAAACCTTGACATATTGACACTTTAAAAAGGTGATGTGACTAAGGTGTTAGCAAATAGGTGCTTAAATGCCCATCAAATAAACATGTTGGGGTTTGACACTGCGGTTTGTGTCTACCTGGCAAAAGTCCAATAATTTAAATTCATTTAGCTTTAGTCTGGTTTCCATTAAACATTGAAGGAAAGTTCTCTAACTAGCCACTACCTTTGTCTTTATACTTTCTGCTGAAAACTGTTGTCTGCTACAGCTGTAGATTATGCTGATAAGAGTAGTGTGACTGAAATTAATGCTGTGGACCAGAAAAAATGCTGAAGTGTACCTTAGACCTATGGGTAACTGCAGAGAGCTGGTGATAATGATCTATTGGTTTGTGTGTATGGTCACTCAATGTCACATACTGTGTATGTAAATAAGTAAGTAAAAGTTACTGTCTGACTCTAAAATGCATCAAAGGAGCAATACATGCTATTTAAAATTCCATTAATACCAAAATAATTGCATTATTGATTTTCAAACATACAACTAAATGTGACAGTAAAGTAAATGTTTATTTATATAGTATTTTTCTGAACCAGAGTTACAAGGTGCTTCATAACAAGATAACAAATACAATGAAATGTACATACAGTATAAACCTTCAATAAAATCAATAATTCCAACAACAGATACAAGATTCAATAAAATTAGAAACAAAAATAGAGGTAAACAAACACATTTTCTAGTCAGAGTCACAAATAAATGCCTGCCTAAATAAATATGTTTACAAAAGCGAGCGAAGGGCAGAGCAAATCTCAGGTAGAAGGCTGTTCCACAAATGTGGAGCAGCCACCGCAAATGCCTGGTCCTCGCAGTGTCTAAGTTTGGCTCTGAAGTTGGCACTTGGCTGGACAATCTAAGAGATCTACTCTGTGAATAACAAAGTACAAGCTCAGAAATATACAAAGGAGACAAATCATGCAAAACTTCAAAAACAAATAACAAAATCTTTCAGCAGCATTCTGGACCAACTGAAGATAAGAATGAGAAATTCCAAAATACAGTGTGTTGCAACAGTCAGTCCTAGACATGATGAAGGCATGAATTGCCTTTTCCAACAAAACTGGTCCAAGAATAGACCCTTGGGGAACCTTGCATGTGAGAGGAGCGATAGAAGAAGAGTAGTCCTCAATGCAGTACGAGCAACTTCTATTACACAAGTATGACTCAAGCCAGTTCAGGACAGGACATAAAAGGCAAACATGGATCTCAAGGTGAGCTAGCAAAATATTGTGGTTTACATTATAAAATGCAGCCAACAGATCCAAGAGAAGTGTGGCCACCACCCAAAGCAAACAGCAGATCATTTGAAACTCTTAATAAGGCAGATTCTGTGCTTTGATGAGATTTAAATCCAGATTTAAGTTTTTTAAGAATATCATTATCATCTAGAAAAGACTGCACTTGCATGAATACAATCTTCTCTAAGATTCTGGAAAAAAACGCCAACTTGGAACTCGGTCTAAAATAGTACTGAAGTATCCAAGTTGGGTTTCTTTAAAATGGGTTGAACAACCGCATGTTTAAAATTGGCTGGAGCAAACCCTGAAGAAAGACAACCATTAATCAAACAAAGGACAATAGGACCAATGGTATTAAAAACCTTCTTAAATTAGGTTGATGGAAATATATCAGAGGAACAATTGGATGATTTCAGATAATGGACAACTTCCGAAAGCAACCTTAAAGAGACAGGCTCAAACTGAGCCCACAGGAACATAAGAAGGGTCCGATGCAGGCTGGCCAACCAGAGATCTAATCTTTGCTATTTTATCCACAGAAAAGAGAAGAAGTAATAGGAGATATATTAGACCACACTGCAATAGCGGGATTAGTGACAGCATTAATAGTGCTAAACAAAGCCTTAGGATGTTGTGTTTTCACATCTTTAACAGCAGCCATAGTCATTTAAACCACTGTTAATATAAAAATACTGATCAGATCTGCTTTAAAGCAACTGACACAAGAAAAAGCATCTTAGAAAATGAAGGCAAATTTAATCTGTCATGATCCACTTGTGACTTTCAAGAAGGCGAAGCAGCAGAGGCCACTGATCCTGCTTTAATATAAGTCATAAATGGGATTTTCCTCTGAAGCATATTTCTTAGGATATAATGTGTATATTTTCTCTTTGAATTGTTAATTTTAATGCTGAAAAATGTAACAGTGTTAATTATATATGAATGTGTGAATTGATGAGAAATTATTTATATGTATCAGAGTTAGTGTACTGTGATGCCGTATCTTTAATTCAAACAATGCATTAAATCATCAAACCAACTTTGTGGCCTTTGGCTGTTCCTGTCTTGTGTAAGTCCAGCTAATGTGAATCTGCATGTACAGTATTAGGAAGGAGTGAGAGATTGTGTGCAATGTTGTTGGGATGGAACAGTTGGAGATGGCAGACGCTTCCCCTGTTTCTTCCTGTACCAGTCTCTACTCTGCAGGAGGAAGTTATGGTCCTCCACACCTCCGTCTATCTTTCCTTCTCACCCTCCTCTTTCCCATCCTTCCTTCCATCCCTCCATTCAAAGCTGCAGATTATGACTAGATCACAGACTTTTACATTTGTTTTATCTGCTGTGACTTCGTATACTCTGTGTAACTCTGTATTCAATGCACACACACACACACACACACACACACGTATATATGTACTCTATGTATAAACCAGTTTAACCCTTCTGCTCCCCCCATCACCTCACCCCACAACCCATGCATACACACAGATCTGCTCATACTGTGTCTGGCAGGTGGACCTCCGGCCTGCTGGGCAAGTCCTCCTCCCTTCTTCTGACTGCCTGGAGTTGCCAACCCCTTTGTATCACCCAGATCCTTGCCCTTTTCCCTGGGAGCTGTCAATCCCAAGCTGACTGTTGAGTGAGTAGGTGGGTGGGGGGCAGGGGCAGATGGATGGATGACAAATCTGGTGTTGCTGTAGGAGGTGGTGTGAGTTAAAAGAGAGTCTGAATGGACAGCAGGTGGGTTAAGGTCACATCCTACTGTATCATAAGATGGCATCATGTCAGGATGGGTCACTCCTCTACTGACCTTGACTTTCTCCATCACCATCACACCCTCACAACAACCACCAACCACCAGCTGGACCACTGCGTCATCAGACCTCCAGGCCACTGAAAGCATATGGGTGGAAGGTAGGAAAAAGTTCACTGCTTCAGTACTGTATAATAATGTAAGAGATGTTTGATTTTAATGTGATCAGAAAGCTACAAATGCAGAACAGTTGCCAACACTCAATCAAATGAAACCAAAACAGATACATTTAGATCAGGAGAGCCCTGCACAGGAGCACATGCACTCACATTCAGTATGTTCACTGATTGGCATGGATATTTTGCTGGCAGTGGCCTGTGAAAGGGCTAGTCTCCTTCTAAAGACCTTTCTGATGATGATCAGTGGTCCCCTAGGGATTTCTGAATGCCATCGCTTAAACAGCAGCTCCTGTCCAATGCCCCATGGGATTCGGGGTGGGGGGCAACAGTTGTTACAACTGGACCAAACATCTGGCAGAAAAGTAGGAAAGTCAAATTCTTGTCCAGAAGCTTGTTAGGAGACGCAGTGGCACTGAGGATCATGTTAGATGGTGCTGCCATCATTAACAGAAGCTGCAAACAGCAAGGCACACTACTCCCCAGACAGAAGAGGCATCTGTGTATTTCCCCCAAAGTGATGCAGAACATTTCTGCAATAATAAAAAACACAGTGGTTTTGATAGGAAGGCCTTGGGGAGTGTGTTAGACTGTGGTAACTCCTGCATGCATGGCGACAGCTGGTTAAAAAGGCACTTTTTAAACTGCCTGTCTGCTGAACTACTGATGCACTTCAGCTTGTTCCCCAAAAGAAACTAATAAAGTATTTAGCTTCCATTCACACATTTTAATGCCTGCAGGTTGTTTACACCTGCACGGTGACATGTGGGCCACAAGACAGTCATCAGAGTTGCTAAAAGTAAGGTGTGATTTGTAGTGAATAAAGCCTGTGATATCATGAATGCGGATGTTTGTGATGTGCTTGATAGTCTAGAGAAATAGAATCACTGATTATAAGTCAAATCCTTGAGGATTTTGCGAACAAAAAATAAACACAAATTCAATCAATCCTTACTATAGTTACCAAGATCTTGCCATTTTTAAAAGCATGTAATATTTAATCAAAAATTATCAAATCAAGGCTGAGAGAGTCACTATTTGGTAAGCTGGATCTAAATGCAGAACACCAGACAGGAAGCTCTATAAGTTGACGATTAGCAAGATACAGAAAAAAACAAGAGTCCAGAGCATGAAGACTTGACTTGGGCTAGAGAGTCTGAATGCATGAGCAAACAGAGAACATCTGGCACTGGAGAGCGAGGGGTATACGTGCAGGAGAGCTGATGAGCTGATGAATGGCAGGTGTGAGTAGGAGAGGCAGATAGCAACAGCAGGAAAACAGACAAAGGGAAGGTGGGGAAGGACATAAGGTGAGTAACTGCAAATGTGACATAGAGACCTCAATACACCATTTTTATGTTGTAACAAGTAAATCAAGAAAAAAGCTTCACAGCAATACGACAAATTGATGGTATAAGGGTACACTGAGAGAAACAACACAAAAACACTAAGTGGTCCACAACAGAAATTTAGCTGTAACTAATGATTACTCTCAATCTTTAATTGCTGCTCTATATAACATCAAAAAATAGTTTAAAAAGCAATCATTCAATCTAGGTTTTAAAGCTAAAACTAATATGGTTAGTTCATATAGTGTCTCATATTTTCTGTTGTGTTATTTCACTTGCAGGATTTCTATATTAGCTTGGTTCATGTGTGTGCGTGCCTGTATTTGCATTGCCAAACTGGTGAATAATTAATGTGCCTGTGTTTTTACTTGTTTGCAATATAAAAAATCTGCCAGTGTTGTCACAGTGATGAAGGCATTTTCTTCATTTACTTGTGTTTTCTATTTAAATATTAATAGCTTATTTCCTTCATACAATTGGAAGTAATACATGTAAAAATAAATAAAATCAGAACAGCTCCTCATGCAAGACATCTGCCAGCAAAAACAGCTTGGCCACAAGGAAAAATGAACACGAAGCACCAAACTCCATTTTTGATAATGATTTCAAACACAGTGTCATCATGATGTCAGTATCTTTTAGCTTTCATCCCATCATATACTGCACATTATTATAGCTAGTCAGTGCTCTTCTAGCCATTTTTATTTCATTTACCTTTGTCAGTACTTACCCCTCTTCACTCTGATGGAGAAGTTCTACAGGAGGTTGCTGAGCATACATTCTCAGCAGAATCCCTTTTCAAATTAAATTTGAATCACCCCCTCAGCTCATAAGCAGAGACTCTCCTGACAACTTAATTCATAATTCAGTGCTGAGCCAGGGCCTTGAGGGCCATAATGATGGTCTAAATGGAGGAGAGATGCTACTAAATGGGCTGTTTGTTTGCACCTAGACCTCTTTACAGGCCACAAGTCCACAGCTCAGCACTGTGGTGTGAGGAGGTGGAATGCCTAGGAAATTTGCTGACCAGTTGCTATCTGGTCTTGGGTTACTGTTGGCTGCTTGACCACGGTGTGGTTTGGGGAAGTCTTATGTGTTTATAAAGAGCATCTCTACTTGTAAATTACACATGAATTAATGGCTGTGGATTTCTGTGACTCGGTTTAGGCGCCAGGAATATATTTATGAGACTTATTTATGTCAAGGAGATGATGGTGTGAAATGGTGACACAATAAACCCACCAAACTCAGCCACCAGTTACAAGAACCAATTAAGGTGAAGGAACATCTGAGACTATCACACAGCCTCCAGCTTGTGTCTGCGGAGCCTGATACAATGTATAGATTTTTGAGAAGGCAGAGAACAAAGAAAATAGTTTGTAAAAGGAGAGTATGGTGTAAAAGAAATGGAGGACAATGCTGATGGAGGAATACACCCGACAGAGAAACTGTAATGTGAAAGTGAAGCAGTAAAGAGTTGCAGTAGTCCAGCCTGGAAGTAACAAATGCATGGACCAGTTTTTCAGCATCACTTTGAGACAGGAGGCTCCTGATTTTTGCAATATTGTGCAGGTGAAAGAAGGCAGTTCTAGAGACTTGGTTTATGTGTGATTTAAAGGACATATCCTAATCATAAATGACTCCAAGGTTCCTCACAGTAGTACTGGAGGCGAGAGCTATGCCATCTAAAGTAACTATATGATTAGATAGCAGATTTCTAAGGTTTTCAGGCCCAAGCACAATGACTTCAGGTTTGTCAGAGTTTAGAAGAAAGACGTTACAGGTCAGGTATAAATATAAAGGTATGTGTCAATCAAGATATATGCAAGAACAGGCTTAATGATTAATTAGATGGAACATTGTGGGTGTGGTGTATGATTGTTAACACTCTGTAATAACTTTTTAGTATATTACTTGTGTCGTGTAGAAGAGAATTATTTAAAACTGTAATTATGTAAGAATGTTAACACTCTATTATAATTTTTTAGTATATTACTTGTGTGGTGTAGAAGAGAATTATTTATGTAGAGATACTGCTTGCAAACCAATGATGTAAGATGATGTCATGGGGTAGGACTGGATAAGTCTGACTTCTTCCTACTCCATTCAAGCATGTATTGGGTATAAGCAAATTGATATTGGATTAGCATTTGTTGGATATGTGCAAATTATGTGTGTTGACATATCAACTGTCTTTACATGCTTGAAAGAATAAATCAAATCAAATCAAATCCAGGCCTTTATGTCTTTAAGACATGCTTGAAATTTGACCAGTTGCTCTGATTCATTTGGCTTCATAGATAAATATAACTGAGTATCATCTGCATAGCAATGGATAATATGGCCTAAAGGAAGCATGTATAAAGTGAAGAGAACTGGGTGTATACTTGGAACAAGATGGCGCCAGTGTGTGCGGCTTGCCGTCTACTACTCCTAATTCTGTTTGTTTTTGTGTTGTATTGTTCATTTTTTTATTCGCATGTATAAAGTGAAGAGAACTGGGTGTATACTTGGAACAAGATGGCGCCAGTGTGTGCGGCTTGCCGTCTACTACTCCTAATTCTGTTTGTTTTTGTGTTGTATTGTTCATTTTTTTATTCGGAATGGAGACTCTCTATTGTTGTACGACCGCCAGACTCTACTGAATCTTCAACTGGATGTTTCAGACTTAGTGCAGTTTTATTGTCGTGGGCAGAAGTCTCTACCTCCGTTTTTATCAGGAATACCTGCTTACCTTTGCCGCATTCCAGCTCTCCCATTCAGGAGGAGGAGGCAGAGACGTCGGGGCAGGCGAGGTGGACAGCTGGTAAAGCTAAAGGCCTCCTTAATGAGCTTTTCCTCGACCTCTTTGATTCGATGTGTTTTGACTGCCAGCCTCTGTGCTTCGTGGCGTTCTCTGGATCCTGTTTGCTCTTCGCTGGTGCCAGTGGTTGGCTCGGATTGGGGGACTGGGTGGCCTCGTAGCTGTTATCTACATCTATGTTGATGTGGGATTAACCGCTCGAATCTACGGCCACTGAAGCGTGCCTCCAGGCTGGCTAGCTTGCTGGCCCCTATCAAGATCGGCCTGGTTAATAATACATCATTGGTAAATAAGACTTTTATTTTGAAGGATTTCTTTACTTCCCGGAACTTGGATTTTCTTTGTGTGACTGAGACTTGGCTAGGTGTGGGTGACTCCAGCACTCTTCTTGAACTGCAGCCGCCTGACTGTACTTTTCTTAACTCCCCGAGGCCATCAGGCCATGGAGGGGTAATAGCGACTGTTTATAAAACAACTTTTAAATGCAAGCAGATTTTATCATTACCTTCCTTCTCCAGCTTTGGTTTGTCCTTATTTGAGCTGGGTCACTCTCCGGCCTTATTGTGGGCTGTGATTTATCGCCCACCTAAGTTCAATAAGTATTTTATATGTCACTTTTCTGATTTCTTGGTCAATTTTATGCCTAGATATGACCACGTTTTAATTATTGGGGATTTTAATATCCATGTCTGTTGTCCTGACAAACCTTTAGTTAAGGCTTTTTTTTTTTTTTAGATCTTATTAATTCTTTTAATCTTACACAATTTGTGGCTGGTTCCACCCATGAACATGGGCATACTTTGGATCTTGTCCTATCTTATGGTGTGCCAGTTCGTGAATTAGAAATCTGTGATGCTGTGTTTTCTAATCATTTATCTGTGTTATTTGAGATTGATTTTATTTGTGATACAACTGCACCTTATGCTACACTGTGGCTTTGCCATATGTTTAATTCTTCCACTTCTGTTCAGTTCTCTGCTTTCTTTAGTGAAAATCTTGTAATTTCTGACTCTGTGGACACAGAGGAGCTTGCATTAGATTTTCAATCCACTTGTCAGGCTGCTATTGATGCGGTGGCACCACTGAAGATTAGGCGGCCTAGGGCTAAGTTTGAGCCCTGGTTAAATGAAGTGTCTCGTGCTGCCAGGCGTAAGTGTTGCAGAGCTGAGCGCAGGTGGAGAAAAGATAAATTACAGGTATCACTTCAGATACTAAGACTCTTGGCATCTTTATCAAAAAATAGAGAAATAATTTCTCTTTAAGACTTTTTCACAAATATCATTCAGTCGAACTGTCATAAGCTAATAATGTTTTATTTATGGTTATTGAATCAGTTGTGAATGTTCCTCAGGTTGCTTGTGTTGAGTCCTCCCCTGCCCTTTGTCAAAAATGCTTATTTTTTCAATGACAAGGTTCTCTCTACTAGAGCTCAAATTTTCCCTCTGGCTCTCCAAAAGATGCTATTCCTCCTCGATTTTTAAAGGAGATCTTTCCAGCTGTGCGGCCAGTTTCCCTTTCTATTATCAATAGTAGTTTATCTGCTGGGCTGGTCCCAAGGAATTTCAAACACACAGTGGTGCAGCCATTGATTAAGAAACCTGGTCTGGATCCCACAGTGCTTGCTAATTTTAGGCCTATCTCTAATCTATGATTCCTTTCCAAAGTTCTTGAGAAGATAGTTTACACTCAGTTACTGGCTTTTCTGGTAGAGCATAATATTCTTGAGATTTTTCAATCAGGGTTTAAAACCCTGCACAGTACAGAATCAGCTTTGGTGAAAGTCTTAAATGGTATTTTTTTTGCCACCGACTTAGGGAACTGTGTCATTCTAGTGCTCCTTGACTTGACCGCTGCCTTTGATACAGTAGATCACAATATACTTATTTCTCAATTAGAGCACTGGGTGGGTATCCGGGGCATAGCTTTAGAATGGTTTCAGGCTTACCTTAAGGATAGAGCATTTTGTGTGAAACTTGGTGATGCTATGTCTACTTCTGAGCCACTTTTGTGTGGGGTGCCACAAGGCTCGGTTCTTGGACACATTCTTTTTTCTCTTTACCTCCTCCCACTTGGCTCCATACTTAGGAAACACGGCATCGCCTTTCATTGCTATGCAGATGATAGCCAGCTTTACTTACCAGTTAAAAAGACAAATTCTTGTGTTGGGCCACTGCTTGAATGTTTTGAGGACATTAAATCTTGGCTCACACTTAATTTTTTGAAGCTGAATGAAGAGACGACTGAGGTGATGGTGTTTGGTAATACTGTTGGGTGGCTTCTCTCCACTGGCTCCCTGTAAAATTCAGAATAGAATTTAAAATCCTTCTCCTAACATACAAAGCCCTTAATGACAAGGCTCCATCGTATCTTAAAGACCTCGTAGAGCCTTATCATCCTAACAGAGCACTTCGCTCTCAGAGTGCAGGTTTACTTGTGGTTCCTAGAGTCCACAGAAGCAGAATGGGAGGCAGAGCCTTTAGCTATCAAGCTCCTCTCCTATGGAACCAACTCCCAGTCTCAGTTCAGGAGGCGGACACCCTCTCTACCTTTAAGATTAGACTTAAGACGTTCCTTTTTGATAAAGCTTATAGTTAAGGCTGGATCAGGTGACCCTGAGCCTTCCCTTAGTTATGCTGCTCCCCTCCCCCTGTCCCCTCCTATCCCCTCCTCTCCTCTCCTCTCCTCCTCTCCTTTCTTCTCTCCCTATGCTTCTATATGCCACCATTACATATCACTAAATTATTCTTGTGTTGGGCCACTGCTTGAATGTTTTGAGGACATTAAATCTTGGCTCACACTTAATTTTTTGAAGCTGAATGAAGAGACGACTGAGGTGATGGTGTTTGGTAATACTGTTGGGTGGCTTCTCTCCACTGGCTCCCTGTAAAATTCAGAATAGAATTTAAAATCCTTCTCCTAACATACAAAGCCCTTAATGACAAGGCTCCATCGTATCTTAAAGACCTCGTAGAGCCTTATCATCCTAACAGAGCACTTCGCTCTCAGAGTGCAGGTTTACTAGTGGTTCCTAGAGTCCACAGAAGCAGAATGGGAGGCAGAGCCTTTAGCTATCAAGCTCCTCTCCTATGGAACCAACCCCTCTCTCCCTATGCTTCTATATGCCACCATTACATATCACTAAATTTGCAGTGTGTCCTCTTTCTCTCCCTGTACCTTTCTGCAGGTAGCCCTGGCTCTGGAGCTCTACGTCTCTGATGAGCATTCACCAGCCACATCAACCTGACCAGTGTTTGATTGTTTGTTGTGTCCTGTTGCTTCTTCTTTTCCCTCTCCTCTATCCACTCACCCCAACCGGTTCAGGCAGAAGGCTGCCCGCCAAAAGCAGGGGTCTGTTGGAGGTTTCTTCCATTAAAGGGAGTTTTTCCTCCCCACTGTTGCCAAGTGCTTGCTCAAGGGGGATTTGTTGGGTTTTCCCTCTGTAATAATAGCGATAACAGTAAGGTCTAGACCTTACTTTGTAATGTGTCCTGAGATGACTTTTGTTGTGATTTGGCGCTATACAAATAAAATTTGATTTGATTTGATTGTGTTTATAAACAGCCCAAACCACAATTCCCACTTTTTACAAGCCTTGAATGCATAACTCACATATGTGAACTGTAAAATAAATGTTTTTTTGAAAATGTAATCACTCTAGTGATACATAGTAGGTGATTCTCTGATCTCTCAGCGCCATCATCAAATTCAAATTTATCTTTGGTTTATGACTAAACAACTGCGTAGTGAATGATATATTTCTTTTGGGAAATTATTACGCTAACCTTCTAAGTAACACTATGCCCTAACACAGTGTCATAGAGCTACTAGCATGGCTCCAGCCTCTTAGCCTTGTACCCAGTTCTGCATAGTTGTTCTGACTCCTCCTGAATAGATATTCCAGGTATTTTATGAATAAACATAGAGACCACTGTTCTATCTGGCAAAAATGATTTTCACTGTAGCTCTAAAATGCCTATCTTTACTGTAGTTCCTAAAAACAATTTCAGGAAAAACAATTTCCTGAGACAATTCTGACCCCCAAATATCAAAATGTTCAGCTTCTTAAGGACATGTGCTTGTATTGTTCTTGTTTGTAACATTTATACTATTTTAAGTCATGTTGCTAGCTTGGCTTATAAATATAGGATACTGTTCGATGTTTATAAGATATGTGAGATATTAATAGTCTCTCTGAGAAAGTTTGTGGTAATAAAGTTCATTGCAAATAGTGACGATTTTATATTAGAGATGCTTTCCATGTGACATAGTCAAAAAAACTATTTGCTGTGCATCCAGCATGAATGCAGGAGAAAGGTGTGCCTAGAATGCAGTGTCAGCCAAATGTCAAAAAGGTGAAATAAAAGAAAAATAAGTCAAATGGTAGTAAGAACTTCTGGTTTAATAATAGAGCACCATGATTGATGCTTTGATATCTCAACTGAATGAAAAACCCACAAGCATCATGAGGCCATTAGTATAAAATCTTTGCTTCTGTTCTTCAGCCCTGTGGCACTAACAACTTTCAGGATTTGTGAGTGCAATAAAGAGACCATAGATTCAAGGTAATTTGCTCCACAATGAGGTGAGACCTGGAGTGCTCACAGAAGGTTTGCTACAATGCCACAGCATTTAACCTATTCATCGGTCAAAACAAACAAGCGTCACCGTCAAATTTTATCAGCCCTCTATTTCATAACCTTGGC
Source organism: Monopterus albus (assembly GCF_001952655.1). Taxonomy (NCBI): domain Eukaryota; kingdom Metazoa; phylum Chordata; class Actinopteri; order Synbranchiformes; family Synbranchidae; genus Monopterus; species Monopterus albus. The sequence goes on along the minus strand of NW_018128182.1, from coordinate 432,931 downwards.
GCAGAAATTAGAGCCTCTCTGAGTGGTTTATGTGGAGATGGTGTTGAATGCTGGGAGATGTTAGCCTGCCTGAGTAGCAATCGCTCTGATCTACAGCAATCTATTGATCCGGCAAGCTTGTCCAATCAATACAATAAAAGAGAATAGGGGAAACAACATTAGAGGAGAAAATTGCCTATCTAAGGAGCCTGACGGGGGGTGGGGAGAGCATACACACGATAGGACAGGTACTGTATGTGGATTCTGCACACATAGGACTAGATTAAAAGAAATGCATTTTTCCACATGGACCAATAGAAAGGCCCTGTATTATTTCCTTGGGAGTGCCAGAAATGTAATGAGAAAACTAACAGAGGGGAAAAAGCAGTGGAGGTGCTGGATGAGATGAGATATGAGATGAGGCAATGAAGCATAGCTAGCACCAGGCAATTGAGTTGTCTGTGTTAGGTGGACATACAAAAACACGTTACTGCACCAACTAGAACAAATCAAATCTGTCAGATCTGCATACAGATCTCTTCATATTGAGCAACAGGATGGCCAAGTAGATTAAAAAAAAATCTATAACTGTAACATCACAGGATTCACCCATGCAGCAACCAGCATTTCCATAATGTAATCTGTCGGTGTAACCCTGAAAAGATCCCCTTCTTTTCTCTGGAAAGGATTGCCATATCATGGCTGAACTGTAACAGACAGATGCTGAAGATGGATGAGATATTAACACAGTGTGAAGATGCAAGTAGAGAGATTTCTGTGAATCCACAGATAGGGCAGTCAGATATAGAATGGTCAAGCTGAAGTCCTGACCAGACCTTCTTTTGTTAATTGGTTGTAGGTGGGCTGAGTCGGCTGGTACGCTCCATGGGAACCAACACGTGCAGGCGAGTTGGCAGGTAACAGGAGGACCAGGATGTGGAGGTGAGATGGCAGGAGGACTGGGGCGAGGAACCGGGAAGGTGCTCGATGTAGCTGGCAGTCAGGTAAATGCACAGCGTTGCTGGCCGTCAGGTAAATGCAGGCCTTAGCTGGCCGTTAGGAAACCTCTTAGGTCACACGCTCTACACTTGGCGAGCAGATAAATGTACTGTCGGGGACTTATTCATTCCATCGTAATGCAGCTAAGCTGGCAGGTTGACTAGGCGCAGTGGGAACGAGGCAGAAGTGCCAAAACAAAACCAGGAACAAGTAGCACAGGGACTGAAACAAGGAGTCATGTAGAGTAACCTTGGGACATGTAAACGTAATGAACCAGCAACTAATTGAAGGGAGGGAAGGAGTATATATGGGCTGGAGATAATGAGACACAGGTGAATACAATGAACGCTGATTAACCTGTGGTAACGCTGGGGCAGGTGAACTGACAGAAACAGGAAATACACCAAGAAAATAAAGACACAAAACAGGCAGCTCTGTCCAAACCATGACACTCCCAGACTCCAGGTCTTGTTGGGCGTTCCTGGTCCGCAGTGGTCAATACCTAACAACAGTGTCTAAAGAAGGACAAACAGTGAAGACAGGCTGTATGGGCAGTGGACAGGCTCATGGATGCCCAAGGCTCACTGGTGATGAGGTTGATCTACTGTAATTTAAGCTTTTATATTTCATTCATCCTTTTCAAATGATTAGGTTTTGCTTGACTCTTTTTTAAAATGGTTGAAAATGAGAAACACTGTACACTGGTCTCTATGAAGAAAACCAACCAGAATAGTCAGAGCACCAACTGCAGCACTGACTACTGTGTACACAGTATTAGGCTGGTGATCATAATGTTATGCCATTCCTGCC
>NW_018128182.1:406835-431125 GCF_001952655.1 Monopterus albus | reverse complement strand
TAATATGATCTTTTTTCTCATCAATTGTCATGTAGCTCAGTAACACAAATAATAAATTTAAAAAGAGCATTCCATCCATCCATTATCTATACCGCCTATTCGTGAATAGGATGGAGCCTTTAACAGCTGACATTGGGCGAGAGGCAGCATACACGCTGGACAGGTTGTCAGTATATCACAAAGCTGACATAAAAAGAGCATTCTTGTGGGAAAATATTAGTTGTCCTCTTTAAAGCCTGAATAATTCAGGTTGATCTATAATTAATACACCCACGCTTAAAATCAAAACAAAGAATCCTCTCCATACATCACACCAATGCCGTTCACCTGTGAATCTGTGGAACCCGCACACTATGGCACTGCATTATCAAATCTTATCCAATATACCTTTTGTCTTGTTTTTTTCCCCCCTTTTTGCATATTAGCTTTTGACCAGAGGCTGGCTTTTGTTTGTGGCAATCTTAGTTCAATTCATGGATCATGTCATCGCTTCAGGAATCAGGATGAGATGGGACAGACAAAGAGCAGTAAGGAGTGGCTTACATTTACAGGTATGTATGGGCTTGTTTTGAGTCTCAGTACACTCTAGTGTCTGAAAAGAAATTTGGTAGAGTAGCTTTAGGCCCTTTTATGGCTAAATTAAAAGAATACTTTATCATACAGACTGGATGCTGCATCTTTTAGAGACAAAAGATGGACGACGCAACAGTGAAGTTAAGTTACTCAACACATAGCATAGACAACTATTCTTGGACGCATACTTGAAAATTAAATATAGTCACATTATCTCAGAGGACGCGCTTTTGGTTTCTCTCACCAACATTCCTGGTGCAACAGCTCATTTTACATGCCGTCCTCCACTGTAAAATACACTAATATTCCAGTTTCACCCTGTCCAAATGTGTTATGGTAATTTATCATAATTCATTAAAATCTTTGAATTCTGTTAAAACCCTCTCTGTTTCTCTATTTGACATTTTGCCCTTTTACACAAAATAACAGAGAGCCTGAAAATGTCTCTCATAAAGGCTCAAATTATTATATATGCATCTCCAGCAATTAGCTCTCATTCTATAATGAAGCCTCCATATTTTAAATTGACTGGAACTGTGGAAATGCAAAGTAGGCAGTTGTATGAGGATCTCAATAAACTATTAAATTTTGCTCCACCTAAATCATGCTTCTGATGCATCTAATAAGGTCCCAGAAAAGTCAGCTCATTTATGAAGCAGTTAATGTGTTCAGCAGAACTCCAGTTGTAGGCATGTGTTTATGGCCATTACGCTATCCAAGACAATGTTTCTCATTTGTCAATATGCTACAGGGAAAATCCTCTTTACTGCATTTAGCTGGAGTCTGCAGACTAAAGTGGAGCTCTGAGAACATCTCAACACGGGTTGGGTAAAAATATTGGCAGCAATGATTTATTTGGAGGATAAGGCATTAAACACATTTGCATAATCTGAGCAGTGCTGCAGCTGGCCCGCAACAACATTTACTCATACAACCTTAATTTCACTCTCATCATTTCTCTGCTAAGAGAGGAGCAGTAAAAGCTAACTATTCATCTCTTTCATGTTTATTAGCATGACTGCATCCTCTGAGTCTCTCAGCTGCTACTGTTCAGAGAGTGTGTGTTCTGGGAGAGCTATCATATGTTGTTTTACAAGAGTGTTAGGAAGAAATGGCATTGAAGCATCACAGACATACTGTACTGTAGAAGCTACCGTTTAGATAAGGTGAGGCAAGGCCCTCAGGGGTGCTGGTGCTTTCGCAGGGTTGTTCTAATGTCATAAAAGACATAAAGCAACATCCTCTAGAGCCACATTAACACAAGGTGTACATGGACTAAAAGAACGTGATTTTGGTCACCAGTGGACAGCATATAAATACATTTGGCAGTAGGTTCTTTATTTTCAAGAGAGGAGCAGGTGTGTACTGTATATTTTGTTCATTCATATCATTCACAGGTCTTTGGAACTGGAAATAGATTAAATGAATAAGGAGGCAATATGTTCACAAAGAAAAAATATCAATCACAACAAAAAATGTATGGCCATGCGATGACAGGAAGACAAACCAAACTCAGGAATACAGCCTGAAGATACATTTGGCTTACTAACTGCATATAAAGCCAATATGGGTGTTGTGCAACCAGAAAACTCAGGACATTGAGGCTAAAAGAGGGTAATACAGCTAACAGCTACCATATATGGAATTGCAGTTACATCACATTGTCATTCATGTTCATCAGTACTAGCCCTTTATCAAATATATTTATTTAAAAGCTGTAGTGTCACAAGCCTGAGACATTTTGAAAGGATGTTTTATTCTCAGGAACTCAAAATATCCATAGCTCGGGTACTCTACCAAAGGCCTAGGAGCTTGAGGGTCCTGCGCAGTATCTTAGCTGTTCCTAGCACTGCACTCTTCTGGACAGAGATCTCAGATGTTGCTCCTGGGATCTGTTGGAGTCATTCTCCCAGTTTGGGGGTCACAGCCCCCAATGTTCCTATTACCATGGGGACCACTTGTACCTTCACCTTCCACATTTTTTCTAGCTCTTCTTTCAGCCCTTGGTATTTCTCAAGCTTCTCGTGTTCCTTCTTCCTGATGTTGCTATCACTTGGGATTGCTACATCTATCACTACGGCCTTCTTCTTCAGTTTGTCCACCGCTACTATGTCCAGTTGGTTGGCCATTACCAGTTTGTCAGTTTGTATCTTGAAGTCCCACAGGATCTTAGCTTGGTCATTCTCAACCACCTTTGGGGGTGTATCCCATTTTGACTTTGGGACTTCCAGCCTGTACTTGGCACAGATGTTTCTGTACACTATGCCAGCCACTTGGTTATGGTGTTCCATGTATGCCCTGCCTGCTAGCATCTTGCACCCCACTGTTATGTGCTGGATTGTCTCAGGGTCATCTTTGCACAGCCTGCACCTGGGGTCCTGCCTGGTATGGTAGACCCCGGCCTCTATTGATCTTGAACTTAGAGTCCATTCTTGTGCTGCCAGGATTAGTGCCTCTGTGCTCTCTTTCAGTCCAGCTTTGTCCAGCCACTGGTAGGATTTTTTGATATCAGCCACTTCTTCTATTTGACGGTGGTACATGCCATGCAGGGGTTTGCAACATAGCAGACGCTGAGGACAGCTGCAAGTACCTTGGGATCCTGCAGTCAAATGGGAACCGTGAAGAGGCCACAAGGAAAGCAGCAACTACCAAGTACGTGCAGAGAGTAAGGCAAGTCCTGAGAAGTCAGCTGAATGGAAAGAACAAAGTCTGGGCAATTAACACCTACGCCCTGCCAGTCATCAGGTACCCCACTGGCATAATAAGCTGGCCAAAGGAGGAGATAGAGACCACTGACATCAAGACAAGGAAGCCCCTTACAATGCACGACGGGTTTCACCCCAAGTCCAGCATCCTCAGACTGTACACTAAGCGGAAGGAAAGAGGCCAAGGATTAGTGAGCATCAGATCCACTATCCAGGATGAAACAACAAAGATCCAGGAATACACCAGGAAGATGGCCCCGAGTGATGACGTGCTTAGTGAATACCTCAGGCAGCAGAAACCAGAGGAACAAGGGAAGGAAGAGCAGGAGCCGTCATGGAAGGACAAACCCCTGTGTGGCATGTACCACTGTCAGATAGAAGAAGTGGCTGATATCGAAAAATCCTACCAGTGGCTGGACAAAGCTGGACTGAAAGACAGCACAGAGGCACTAATCCTGGCAGCTCTACCTCTGATAGAGGACCCTAGCTTGAAGGAAAGAATACAAGACCGCCACAAAGTGGGGGGTGAGTGGGGAATTTTTTATATACATACACACACACCCGGTATATATAATTAAATATATTTTTAGTGTAGGTAGATCATTTTGACTTGGTTATTTGAAAAGTAGCTTGTGAGGTGAAAAAGTATCGGCACCCCTGATCTAGCCTATCCACTGATTCCCTCTGTGTTACTGTACCTTTTTACATATTGTAAATAAATTTATTTAGCTTAAAGCTGGCATTATTATGTCATCTTTGGTCTTATTTCCAGTGATTAGGTAATGAACTGTAGAATTCAATGCATTCAGATTGAGACTGAATTAATAATTTAGATCAATAAAGCCATCACTCGCTTGGCTAGCATAATTAAGCCTGGTGCTCTATACTCTAACAAGGTATTAAAATATTAGTAATATAACATTTTAAGTTAATATTCTTTAAGTGTAGTTATTTCTGCTACAAACCTATACATTGATTAATTGTTCTTTTAGTTGGTTCCCACGGCACTCTCACCAAATGTTTTGTAGTGTTTTCCATCTTGGCTTAAAACTAAACTGGAATCTTTGGATAAGTGTCAAAATGTGTGACTGGCGACAAAAAATTTTTCCTGTTATATAATTAAATAAAAAAGAAGGTGCCTTCCAGCAACTGAAAAGCCTGTTAACTCATAGGAGTCACTGGGTCCATCAGCCAACATGATGGCCTGTCATAGTGCCCTTCAATAAGCCACTGAAACCTCCCTGCTCGATAGAAGTCTCTAGACATTTATGTACTTCACAGTTATACTGCACATGAGCCTGAGTTATAGTATTCAAACATAAAACTATATTTTAAATTGGTGGTGGTTCATGCTTACAGTATATGGTGACCTGGGTGAATATTTTATTATACAAAAAAATGACACAGTATTAAAGAAGAGAACCTGATTATTGCACTTCAAACAAGAAACACAGAAATGAAATTGCACAACTGTCATCTACAGCAGTGTTATTCATTGTGTGGTTCGCAAGTCTGAGGCAGCTCACCAAGTGTTAATTTGCGGCTTGCATGGCAGCTAATATTATATGATAATGCACCAGCACACATAATTCTGAAAGTACTCAAAACAGCTATGCTATTCATACACAAGATGACAATACAGGCTAACATGGAGCTGTCAATACCTGCTCAGACAAACACTGCAGTGTTGCCAGTTTGGCATCTCTCTGGAGAACAACAATGGCAGAGTGGCAATCACCCATTATATTCAGAGCTGTTCCTAATACTCTGTCCCTCTCATGTATGTAGCTGGGAAATATATAAACACCTTTGAATTTAATGTAGTCCAGTACAACACTACCTTTAACTATGACCTCAATAATAAACATGTAGTTGTTTTTATACATTTGATAGTTTTCACCAACAACATTTTGAGCTGCATAAACACAGATTTTATGGTGGAAGTGTTGCATTGAAGTACATATGATCATATAGGTGTACCTAATAAAGTGGTCAGTGAGTGTAATGTTTAGGCAGCACATTATAGTGTCCAGCAATATCACCACTGGGTTGGAGATCAAACAGCTGACACATTCTCCAAGACACATTTCATCTGACACGTTACATTTGAGACACCTTTGTCCTTTCTCACTCCTCCTCTCATCATGATGAGGAAAAATGTTCAGCTGCATTGTCTCTTCTCATTTGATTTTTACTCAGAAAAGTGAAATAAACCTTCATGAAATGTGATGACTTTTTCTCCCCCAGCTCAGCTGCTAATATCAAGAAAGTTGGAGTCAACTGACAATTGTGTGAGATTTCTGTGTCACTCGATTATCAGAACGGGTTTGTGTGCCCTGTGGAATCATCACAATCTCAGTCTTGACATTTTTCCTACATTTTGAGGAAAATATGATTTTCAAGACTACAATAAGTTTCCATTTGTAGTGATGGAGCAACCACCCCACCCACATTGTCTCCATGTAGCTTCACACTCCATAGAGTCCCCGTGCTTATGGCCCAGTGCTCCAGCCCCATCCGTCATCCTGAAAGGGGGAAAGGGGATATTCACATTTCCTAAGGGCAGGAGCCATGACTGCAGCTGTCAGCCTGTGGTGATTGAGAAGCAGGGTGTGACAGGGCATGTGGGCCAATGCACACAGCTCGTTCAGAGAGTATGTCGGTTCCTCAAGACCACCTGGGCACTGCTATTCCCTCTGCAGTACCGACAGCCTGGAGCTGAATATGGAGTAGTCACCTATAGAAAATGCTTGGGTAAAAGATCTTGTTAACTTGTTCATTCTTGTTAACAGCAATATAGTTTCAAGGCAGCAGGGGAGTCATGCAGACACCCACCACTGTGAGGATGACACATTAAAACACAGACACTGACGCTGCTGTTGCAATACAGTAACTAAGCAACAGGAAACCTCACACACTGACCACTGACACATAGTAATAGATATATGGGTTAGCATCTCTCTGTCTCTCCCGCTTCCTATTTTTCTATCAGACCTGCAGATGTGACTCTATTCCAGACTCAAAACAGCTCAACACAACCTCTGCAGCTTCCTAATCCTTCACCTACTCCTCTGTATTATACACCTCCTCTTTCGTTTGTATTCGGTACCTCCCTCTCCTCTTGTTATACACTCCATCTACCTTCTCTACAAAGATTTACACCACCAACTGTACTGATTTTCTCCCTCCAGCTCTGGAAATCTTCTGTTTCTACAGCGTTCTACACTTCCTCTTTTGTTTTGAACCTCCTTCTTTAATGCTACACCATCCACTACTTACTCGTTGTCCTCCTCCTTTGACCTCTACAGCACTGTTTTCATTCTGTGCACCACCACCTTGTCCTTTTTCTCTACAGGGCCCCTCACCTCCTCATCCATCTTCATAGTATTCACCTTCTCCTACACGATTGTGAGACTCATGCCACTGCAGCAAACAGGTGCACATTTCACACGCTATTTGTTTCCCTGTTTTGTCATTCCACCAAGGTCCAGTGGTCATCATTAATAACCCCAGGCCCTCTCACTACACGTCTCTATGTCTCCAGGCTGATGTTTCCTCCAGTCCGCTGGCAGCACTTCCATGCTCAGAGCCTCTGGTGCACAGAGAAATGAAGGAGTTAGATCAGTCCAAAAAATACAGGGATCTAAATCCAGACAGCAAGCTGTGTGAGCCTTCAGAATACTAAACAACATTATGGTGATTCTGTGCACAACAAACTAGAAAATACTGTATGTGTCACATAGGGGTCTAACAATCAATTCTATTGGTGTTTCAGATTGTTCTACAAATGGCAGGAGACTACATGATGTGAACTGATATAGAAAGATACACTTTCTTGAGTTTTTCTGTAGTGGATGGTTGTTGCTTTTAACATTGATTTTGTTGCGAGTTCTAATATTCTGCTACTGATAAACCAGACTAAATGGGTCAGTCAAAACTACACTGAAGTTACATTGCATTTAAATGAAGATGGAAGTTATAAAATAAATAAATTGTGTGTCTGCTTTGCATATTTATCCCATGTCCATATTCCCATGGATTGGAAGGTGGAGGGTTTGGGACTGGGTTCCAGTAGCCAGTTTCATTTTGGATTTGTTTCCCTGTTAGCCAAAGTCCCAGATTCGTTAAAGCCCTCTCCAATCAAAAATGTGTTTTGCTCACTGTTACTTCACTTGAATGTTTATGGACCACGGTATAAAATTATGCATGTGCACAGTGTAACACTAGAGGGCTGTTCTTCTGTGCTTATATCAAATCTCAATTTAATATCTGCATATATGAGCAGGGTTTTGTGACACCAATTTTAGACAATCATGATCCAATATGCAACTTATGCAAGTGGGATGTGATCATTTCATAACGTCTTTCAAGTAAAATGACCAAAAATGGGGGTTTGGAGCCAATCCGTTGCAGGTACCTGGAGCAAACTTTCATCAACATGGTTACAATACAATAATAAACAAAAGTTATGAAACATGGCTTGATTGTATTTAGGCACAAAAATAATGATATTACAGTAGATTTTGGAAGGAACATGGTTTGGGTTGCATAACAATAAAAAATAACTCTGGGTTATAATAAAAAAGGTTCTCTGTGCAGCTTAAGGGGGAAGATTTGAACCCTTCAGAGCACATACTCTATACTGAGAATGGCACTTTTGGCAGAGTAGGAGACATCATGAGTTCAGTACTTAAATATATGAAATAAATATTATTTTCAAAGGGTAAACACAATAACCAGGAGCAGACTGTAGCATTACCTACTGATGTGGCCCAAATTCAATTTTTGTCCCTCCAAGTGATTCAGATCTTATCTTTTTACAGATTTGTTAACAAACCAAATCAGATTTTTAAAAATCTGATCTAGGTCTAAAATCTGATTCCTATCTAGTCTTTGACCATGTGACTGCTGTCAGAGCAGTCAGATTGAATATGGTTTCTTGAATGTCTCATTACACTATACAATTCGTGGAACTTCCTGTCTCAAGCTTTTATTTTCATACACTTGCTATCTGTCTCTTTTATGTCATCCAGACACAGGTGTGTGTACCACCATAATTATACTCACCTGCTTTCCATCTGCTAAAGTGCAAATCAAGCCCCACCTCTAAAGTGGCGCTGTATTTAAGCAAGCAGCTCACATCCATTAGCTGCTAGATTGCTGTCTTTGAAGAAGCTACCCTCCTGCACTGTTGCCCAGCATTCATGCTCCATTTTTGTGTTTCTATATTTGTTCTTCATGTTATTTGTCTGACATCTTCACATTATGGACTCTCCTCTGTGATCATTTCTGGTCAGTGTTCTGTTACCATGTCTAGTTTCTCTTGTTCATACACACAGACTCAAGTTCTGGCCAGTAGCTCTGACCTTTATTTAATGCCTGTTCTTGTTTAACAGACTCAAGTAGATTTCTTCTTGTTACTTTGTCTGCTCTTTATTTGTTCTGTCTCTAGCTTGTTAAGATTTTGCCATGTGTTTATGTATTTACTGTAGCTCTCCTGTTTTCTGTCCTTGTTGTTAGCAGAGCCTTGTTTAGTTTTCAACATTTTTGCCTTGGCCTTTGTTCTCTCCTTCATATCATGTTATAGTCTGAAGTGCTCTTGTCTATGCTCTCAATACATTGTTTCATTACATTCTGGTTTATGTTGTATTAGTGCTGGTTTAAAACAACATTTTCTTTATTTATTCAAACACTTGAGTCACTAATAAAGCCCTGTAAATTCTCATTACACCTCTCTTTCTTGCTTTTTGCACTTGGGTCCAAGGTGATTACACAAACCTTGACAATGTGCATTACCTTTTGTTGTTGTCATCATCAATCAGTGTCAGCCCCTTACAGATCAGTAAAAATAAAGATGGAGGACAACGATAACAGTGTTGGGGTCAGAGGAAATATGAAAGCTTCACATTTGTTAGATATATTTGGAGAAGCCAAGTTGGAAGGGACATACTGTAATTGAGCCATTTTTGAGAAATTTGTATGATTTGGCCATTGCACAAACAATGTAGTTATTCTTCTAAGCATAAGGATAACATTACATCTGTGTATATGTGGCAGTTTAGGATGTCAACAGTGTTCACACACAGTTGGATACATGTCACATACAAATATGAACATGAGCGATCAACATAAAAAGATCTGATCTGACATAAAGATCACAATAGAACATTAATGCCTGTAATGTGAACATAGTCTATATCAACTGTTGACAAATCTTAGCAAATTAACATTCTGTAATGACAACAGTAAAACATGTGACTTATCTGGTAAATGAGATCTCTGCAAACTAACATGTGTTTTCTCAGTGAGAACACTCTACAACACATCTTGATGACCAGTGGTGACTTTTTTTGAGAAACAAAGATGATCATGCCATTATACTTCTCATATCACTGTTTTATGCTGGACAATTTCATAGCTCTGAATCAAGAAAAGGTATTTTAAAATATGCTGTAAATGTGAATAAACTTCACCTGTTATTTCTGTGTTTCACGTGCATAATAAATCATTTTGCTATTTGTCTCATTTTCAAGCTAATTAAACAACAATGAGTTTTAGCTGGGTGGCATGGTAGACCAGTGATTAGCGCTGTTCCCTCACAGCAAGAAGGACCTGGTACCTTTCTGTGCGGTGTTTGCATGTTCTTTTTGTGTCTGCATGGGTTTTCCCCAGGTACTCCAGCTTCCTTCCACAGTCTAAAGACATGCAGCTTAGGTTGACTGGCGACTCGAAACTGTTCCTAGGAGTGAGTGTGTGTGGTTGTTTGTCTACATACAGTATCAGCCCTGTGATAGACTGGCAACCTGTCCAGGGTGTACCCTGCCTCTCACTCAATGTCAGCGGTATAGATAATGGATGGATGGATGGAAAGAATCTTTGATTACTTACAATTGTTGAATTAGTGGTTTCAATAAGAGAGATATTGGACTCAGATTCAATAAAATCAAGCCCCACCTCTAGAAAGGACACAAATTTTCCCCTGGATTTGAATATGTATGTGCATTAGCCTCATAATGAACTGACAGGCCATTGAGCTTGTTTTTATTTTCTCCAAACAGTGTACACTGGGACAGTCTCTAGTCAATAGTGTGGGCTAACACTGTGATTTGCAGCCAAGCTTTGATTGTCTCCTCTCCTAATATTATTTCCTGTGCTGGGCGAAGGGTCCCCCACGGCCACAGCAACAAATACAATCAACAGCCTTAAGTAGTTTATTTAAGGTACCATATATTCACTTGTGGCAGTTCTGCACCTCCCACACAAGGATATTAGTTTCCTTTCAAGAGAGGCTTTTGTGATGCTCTGGGCTGTTACATTATAACATTTTCAAAGTTTAAAAGGAAGGAAAAGTGCTCACCTGATTGGTCCTGACTGAATCCAGACACACAGCTAATGTATTTCTCTAAATCCAACATCATTATCAGCTGTGCTATTTTACTTCTTGCCTTAAAGTTACCAAAAGTTAATTATAACACCCTGTACCACAAAAACAGAGGCCACTGGCAGATATATGATAGAACATATGATAGATACAGTATGTGATAGGGACTTATGATATATGTTACTTTCTTTAATCATCTGTTTTACATCAGCAGCCTTTCTTCATAATTAAACTGCACTCAAAAAACATCATATGTTCTTTGTTTCCTTTGTTCTCTCTTTTTTTACTTTTATCACTCTGTGAAGCCTTGCTCCTGCTCTCCAATTGCTTCTTTCATTTCCTAGTAATACTGTACCTCACCCAAAGTCTGTTTTCATCTTCTACTTCATCTTTTTGCACTTTTCATTCCCCACACTTTCTCGCTTTTTTATCCATCCTTTCCTTCCCTTCATCTCTGCTCACAGTCTGGTTCAGTGAGGTCAGGGAAGGATCTGTGTCCCTTGGCCTCTGCGAGGCAGTGTCCAGTTGGTGTAATTATGATGGATGGAGTAATTTCCAAGGCGCCTTTCACCATGAGGGTTGAGCACGCCATCTTTTCTCTTGGCTTTAATGACTTTTTAATAGAGCTCACTCCCAGACCTACATCACAGAGTGCTAGTGAGAGCACCGACAAATCACTGCTGTTAAAGCAGGTAATGGCACAGCAGGACATGGGTGGTCTGGGCTCTTTAAAAGCAACTGCCCCCTTAGGTAACCGCAGCTCTCTGTAGATGTGTGTTTGGATCTCTGTTACTTAGGCCACACTAAGGCGGACTCTTCGACTCAAGAATGGCTTGCCTGAGGACTTTTTAAAAATAAAAATTAAAACCAGGGACAAAAAGGAAATTAACTGTTCCCTACTTATACTTAAGTTAGCTTCTGGAACTTAGAGCCATTAATAAGTATTATTAAACCTTATCATTTTCATACCCTGTACTGATAATATGTAAATCGATAAAGGTTTATAAAGAAGAATTTTATAAAAACACATTGTGGCATTGTTGATAAACTCTTCTTAGAAAGCCAGAAAGCAATGTTTATTTTCTATAGAAGGCATAGAACTAGATGGGATATTAGGAGTTTATGAGTGGAGACACCTGCCTGTTTATACTGCGTGTAACATTCCCTGGGAGACGGATATGCAAATTTAGTGTCTGTAAATTATTATATTTACAAATCTAGTTATTAATATAATCAAGGTTTGTGGTGCTGCAAATAAACCTAAATTATGTTTTTTGAATCGCCATTCATAAAAGTGTCATTTGTGTAAAAATGGCTTTGTTGAAAAGACAACCACTAATACGTACAGTGCACACATGTACGTAAGTAGTCAAAAGGATTGGGCTCAGTATTGATTCACTTCAGTTATCTTTAAAAACACTGACTGTACAACCTGCTCACACCATAACTTACATGATTTTCAGACCATTTACTGATCAGAACTAACATGTGAGCAACACACATGCAACTGAACTAGAACAGAACCACACCAGCTCATACACCTTTGATAGTACAGAAAGTACAGATAGTTCTTTCATATTCGTATTGCTGCTGAATACATCACAACATACAGTCATATTGAGATAATATTAAAACTTGTCACTAACATTGTCTCTTTGTATGAGACAGGTCTAGTAATTAGACATGCTGTAGCTATTGACACATTCTGACCTTCAGTATAAATGTATGAGTGCTCTGCAGAGCTGACTAACATAATTATTAGCTGCAATATAACTATGTAACTTTACAGTACCTGGAACAGTAAATTTTCAAATAAAAACTTGTAGTCAACTAAAGGCCCAGTTTTGTCATATAGCCTTGGTTGATGTCCTTCCGAACAAATATTCTGGGGGCCTGCATTTTTATGAACATGTGAAAGAGGTATTTTCAGGCTAAAGTGTGGTGTGTAGTTATTCTTTTAGAAATACGGAGCTGGTGTATCAAGTTTGCATTACTAACAAACAGCAGTAACAGTAACACCAGAAATGCACTGTATGAGCAGGTCAGTAAGCAGAGAGTCATTTACTAATGTATGACAAAAAAGTATTTGATGAAAAAAAACGGGGGTAAGAAAGAAAAACTGACTGCACTTAAATGTAAAAGTGTTGGATGTATTATCTATGTATGATATTTTGAGCTAAAAAAAAGGCACAGTGTCTGATGTGTCATTCACATGATGTTCATAGCATACTTTTTAGAGCACTTACCTTTAAAGGTGAGCCACTCATTGAAGTGGTTGTCACTGCTTTCAAACTGTGCAAACAGTATATTTAAGGGCATGAGCTGAAAAACTATAATAAAGGGTGAAATAAAAAGAAATTTTAAGGGAGTTGACCCAGTTGACCTGACCCAGCTGATTCATTCACAGGCTTCCCAACGGTGCCAGAGTCATCTGGCAAGGGCTTGGAGAAGAAGTGTTGCAGCTGCCTCTGGCCACCTCACTCTTCACCCATGCCTTCAACCTTGACTCCAGCATGTTGCCCCTTTTATCTTGACTCTCTGGATAATGTAAAAAAAAAAAAGAAACAATAACCGAAAATAAAAGAATAATATCATAATGCAGATCAAGTCAGTAATTCTGTTGAGCTTAAAGATCCGTTTAACCCCCCCGCACAACAATAGTTCACAGGTGTTTTCTCTTGGCTAATCACGTAGGCCTCTCCTCATGACAGTCAGGCATGTGCTTGAGTGACATCTTTGCCCATGTTTTTTGCACCTTCTCCGCAGCAAAATCCTATTCACTGGGGGTACTCAGATCATTTCCTAAAGTAAAAGTTGTCATCTTGAACTTAATTAATCTCATGTCTTATTGTGGGATGATGTAAAAATACTCCACTACAAGTACACATCCTCCACTCAAAATCCTACTTAAATAAAAGTATGGCCAAATATACTAAAATATCAAAAGTAAAAGAAACATTCCCTCTGAATGATATTGATCTATCATTATATCCAACATTATTACATTTTTAATAATACTCTGGCTGTCAGTAAAGTCTAGGTTTAATTAGTACACAGTCAGGTAGTTGAGTTGTGTGGTTTCCAGCTTAGGGGCTGAGTCCCTACAAATGGATTTAAGAATAATCTGGTAGTCAAGAGCTGATTACAAAGGTGATAAAAGTATGGCTAAAAGATTTTTTCAACTTGTTTATCAAATGTGATTTTTTTTTCTAACCTTGGCCAGATCTGTGCCTTGCCACAATTCTGTCTCTGAGCTCTTCAGGCAGTGTTCCTTTGACCTCATGATTCTCATTTGCTCTGACATGCACTGTGAGCTGTAGGATCTTATATAGACAGGTGTGTGGCTTTCCTAATCACGTCCAATCAGTATAATCAAACACAGCTGGACTCAAATGAAGGTGTAGAACCATCTCAGGGATGATCAGAAGAAATGGACAGCACCTAAGTTAAATATATGAGTGTCACAGCAAAGGGTCTGAATACTTATGACCATGTGATATTTCAGTTTTTCTTTTTTAATAAATCTGCAAAAATGTCAAAAATTCTGTGTTTTTCTGTCAATATGGGGTGCTGTGTGTACATTAATGAGGAAAAAAATGAACTTAAATGATTGTAGCATATGGCTGCAATATAACAAAGAGTGAAAAATTTAAGGGGGTCTGAATACTTTCCGTACCCACTGTACAGTGCCTTGCGAAAGTATTCGGCCCCCTTGAACTTTGCGACCTTTTGCCACATTTCAGGCTTCAAACATAAAGATATAAAACTGTAATTTTTTGTGAAGAATCAACAACAAGTGGGACACAATCATGAAGTGGAACGAAATTTATTGGATATTTCAAACTTTTTTAACAAATAAAAAACTGAAAAATTGGGCGTGCAAAATTATTCAGCCCCCTTAAGTTAATACTTTGTAGCGCCACCTTTTGCTGCGATTACAGCTGTAAGTCACTTGGGGTATGTCTCTATCAGTTTTGCACATCAAGAGACTGAAATTTTTGCCCATTCCTCCTTGCAAAACAGCTCGAGCTCAGTGAGGTTGGATAGAGAGCGTTTGTGAACAGCAGTTTTCAGTTCTTTCCACAGATTCTCAATTGGATTCAGGTCTGGACTTTGACTTGGCCATTCTAACCCCAGACACAGAATGTTCCTTTTTCCTGGCAGTAGATTGTGTCATAGTGACACTGTTTACATAGACCTTACTCCTTCCTATTTTTATAGTCTTCTATGATTGTAAATCATTTTATGTATGCTGATGATTTGGCCATACTTTCGCCCAGCAGTGCTGGTTTTCAGCAACTGCTGAATGTGTGCTCGGACTATGGATTGAAGTATGATGTGAAATATAATGCAGAAAAGAGTGTTGTACTGATCTGTCGGACTAAAGGGGACAAAGAACTTTGTTTCCCAGACTTTTGTTTGTCTGGACAAAGGTTGAGTGTCTGTAGAAAAACTAAATATTTAGGACATTTCATTACAGATCAGCTTTCTGATGATGAGGATATATATCGGCAGTGTCGCATTTTGTATGCTCCAGCTAATATGTTGGTTAGGAAATTTCACATGTGTTCTGCTAATGTTAAAGTTCATCTGTTCAGAACATACTGTACACCGTTGTATACTGCCCCATTGTGGTGTAAATATAAGGTAGCTACTTTACAGAAACTTAAAGTTGCTTATAATGATGCCTTGAGGATTCTGCTTAAGAAGCCTAGGTCCACCAGCGCCAGTCTGTTGTGTTCACAGGTCCATGTTAGTACCTTTCAGGCATTAATGAGAAACCTGATGTACAGATTTATCTGTCGTGTGAATAACTCTGAGAACAGTCTTATAATGATGCTGGCTAATCCTGGTTTTAGTGTAGTACGTTACCAATCCTCTCTGTGGAAACATTGGTATAAATATCTTTTATGATTTTTATTTTTTTCTTCTTTTATATCCTTTCTTTTTTTTCTTTTATTTCTTTTTTGTATGGACCTTGAGTCTGCTAATAAAGGATGATGATGATGATGATAATGTTGGTGTGCGGCTTGCCGTAACAGGTTTACTGTTTACTTGCCACTTGCTTTTGCCGTGCATGGGGATATGTACATGCACATTGAGAGCTGCTGTACCAGAGTCAAATTCTTTGCATGTCCGATAAACCTGGTCAATAAAGCTGATTCTGATATATTGTGTATATCTACTAAACAGGAGAGGCCCAGACATGGAGTTTTGGGGAACATCACAGCTCAGTGGAGTCGCTGTGGAGAGGTGTCACCAAACACTTTTGCTAACTCACTTTTCAAGGTAATATCCCCCCCAAAAAAACTAAATGATCAGCTGTATCAGAGGCTGAGCTGAGATCAAGAAGAATTCTAATCAAGCGGAACCATCTCGCTGTGAGGCAACAGTGCTAACCATCACTGTGCTGCCCATAATTGTGTCCTTTTAGTGCAAAATAAGAGGGCCTTGGAATTTCTGAGTGAAGCAGAGGGGTCACAAACAGAGGCATCTCAAGTGATGTGACCAATGTGGAGTTTTTTTTTTTTAAAAGACAAAAATTGTTCACAGATGAAAGGGGAGGCTTTAGTTTTCTGACTAGGAAGAGGACTGGTCATGGAATTGACAGTTTTGAACAAGACTCTGGGGTTATGATAGTTGTACTGATACTGAAGAGATATGAGGACCTGGCATCCTTTACTGCTTTATGATATGTAGACATGACTTCTTTCAGAATCTCACCTATCTGCCCTTTATCTACAGTATTTACCTTCTGCTTTTTCTCTGTATTTCTCTGGTGTTGTTTTGTCAAGGTGTTGTCTGAGCTGGTTTGGTTCTCCTGGTTTTAATAGGTACTGTACAATCAGGACTAGTGTTATGTATTGTTGACGTTGTTTAGTAGCTCATCTATATATTTGAGGTTTAGTAATTATTTGTATGTGCAGTCGTCAATACCCTAACCCATATGTGTCAAACTCAAGGACCACAGGTCACATCCGGCCCGGTGTATAATTATATCTGGCCCATGATATCATTTTATATATAATCTTTATTATATGCAGCACTGATAATACACAAACTACAAATCCCATAATGCAGCGCAACAGCTGCCTTACCGAATGATAGGCTATCTGCAATCATTCTCGTGTCAATTACGTCAGATCAATCAAGCATCTGTTGATGTATAATTTCACGTCAAAGCTAGCCCCAGCTCCTTCTACATGCAGCTCGAACCTTGTGTATGTTTGGTAGCACATATCTGTGAGAAGCTGTTCTCTGTGATGAAGATTAACAAAACATTACACAGGAGTCATCTCACTGATGAACACCTGCAGTCCATCCTGAGAATCTCCAAAACACAGAACCTTACACCAAACATAAACGAACTTGTTGCCAAGAAAAGATGCCAAGCATCCAGCTCTGAAAAAATGGCATAAGAGCAAAGAAAACGGAAAGTTTTGATTTGTTATTATTTTAACTTGTACTTAAAAGCAGAATTTTTATTTATATTTTCAGGGTTTTTTGCAGAATGTTCATATTTTGAATTTGTATAATTTTGACAGGAGATATTTTTATGGAAAGCAAAATATTTTAAGTTATTTCAAGTTTAAGTTTATATATTTTGGAATAATATTGTATTCTGTCTGTTTCGATTCATATTTATGTTAAAAAAAAAACGTTAGTTTTAGTCTGTTCAATAAATGTTTATCCTGTTCTGTCTGCAACCTAAAGTGTGCTTTGAGTTTTGGCCCCCTGTGTGATTGAGTTTGACACCCCTGCCAACTGACATGTCAAATGTTTGGACAGCTTCTCTTTCCAAGCTGTCTGTCAATTGTTTGTGTGTCACTGCATCCTGAGGTCCAGCAGAGTGTCTTTTTGTGAAAGCTGTACAGTGACTTCATCTTCTTGTTAATGATGCAGCTTGCCCCCCACCCCCACCACACCCCTTTTGACTAAACTTTGTGAAGTGAAAATGTCTTGCTTTACCTCTATATTCTCAGCTCTGCTCTTATTTGGTGGCCTCACTCTTATCTGGGCTGATATACTGGGTCTTTAATTATGGATCACCCAGTGCTGCAACACTATGTGCATTGTCCTTTGTAAGGGAAGCATTTGTTTTGATCCCGATATGCTGTGACTAATGTCTTTGTATTGATTTTGAGTTCCGTATTGTCCACTGAGATTTGTACCACCTCTGTTATTATTTGTACATTATTGTACAGCAGAGCTGTAAAAAGAGTTCCTCTAGAGAGTTTGGAAAAGGCCCAAGAAAGGAGTAATGAGGGGGCTCAGGTCACTAAAGCCTTTGACAATCCGGTATCAGAAATTACCTTAAGGTGGAGCTGCAAGAGGCCATTAAACAGATCGTCTCTTTACAACTAGAAGTCCAACAGGAACAGCAAGAGTATTTGCAAGAAATACTGGAATGCCCACTGTTTTAAGTAGGCAGAGTCCAAAAAGGCAACGGACAAGCCAGAAAAAGATGAAAAAGTTACTTCACTCAAAGGAAAGCACACCAGTGACAGAAACAATCCTGGTGCAGGAAAAAGAGTGCATGCAGGAGTTGATAGTAAGCTTGTATCATTACACCTGGACTGATGGAGTACGAAATGGCAGACTGGTGAGATGAAGAGAATGAAGAAATGGAGGAAAATGCAGAATATCTGCATTGTGGAAAGAACTGGATTCTGAGAAGAAAGAGAAAACGGCAAGAGAAGTTGGAGGAGAGAAAAAACAATTAATAAAGAGCATAAATAATAATATAAATAAGAGCAACAGCTAAAATGCATAAAGTAGTAAGTTAAGGTATTTAGTAAGGATAATAATAAAATTATTTATGTATACTTTGTTTCAAATAAGTAGTATTCAAATCTGTAAAGCTAAAATGAGAAATTATCGTATTGAAAAATTAATGAAAGTGATTCTATATTTAGAAAGAAAGTATAAGTGAGAAAAGGAGAAGACCAAAATGAGGGAAAAACCAACACTGAATCATGGTGATGGAGCAAGAGTGACCAAGAAGATGAGGGTCCCACACAATTTATTGATAGGTGTAAGGAAGAGTGGACAGAATCCACTGGTGTACACCCAGGGACAGATGAAACACAGTAAATAATGTTCAGGAGGGCCATCCTAGCATGCGTCCCAGTAAAAGTCAGAGAACAAATGGAGGACAATCCTGACCTCCCGGGTGCTGAGAATAATCAATGGGAGGGACATTTAGCCCATCACTTAGGTAGACATCAGAAAGAGGAGGGAGAGAAGCAGGCTGAGATAGATGATTTGAAAAATCAGCTTACTAAAATCCAACTGCAGGAGGCTAGAAATAAAGTAAATGACCAAAAAAAGACAGTCAAAACTAAGCAGCTTGTTCAGCAGCCAGTAATCGGCCAGCGGGAACCCAGCCTCTCCAGCCTCAGATGCTGCAACCCCCACCTCAAGCCTGGCCAGAATATCGTCCTAGTTGGCGTCCCAGACGTGGAAGGGGGAGGGGACCGACGGGGGGGCGGAAGAGGTAGACAGAGCAGGTTAAATGATGTGTGCCACTATTGTGGCCAGCCAGGTCATTGGAAGTACGACTGTCCCAACGGACAGGGTGGGGCTGGTTTCTGGCACCCTGGTGGGTGGGCTCCACCATCCGAACAAAGTCTGCCTGGACCGACACACACAGCTCCCAACCCTGAAGCAGCCCCAGGGACTGGCCAATACCACCACGCTTGACGGGACCCAGGAACCACAGAGTCTGGAGGTTTGGCAGATCCCTACCTGACTCTAACTGTGAATGAAGAAGAACTGTCTTTCGTTGTGGATACGGGGGCTCGATTCTCCACCTTGAATAAGCCTGTGCCAGCTGAGCAGTTATCCAATCGTACAGTTTCTGTTGTTGGGTTCTCTGGGAAAAAAGAAAATATCTTCAGTTGCATCAAACCCGACCAGTCCAGGAGTGAGTCCCAGTGTCCGCAGCCCGGTCCTCTTTGCATCATCTCCATCATTGACTGTGTACACTCCTAAGCTCGACACCCAGTCTCTGTATTATTCAACTGTTCATTTCTTGTCACTTATACATCACTGTAAATAAACTACACTGTCTGCACCGAAGTCAGCCACCTGGGTCCGTCTATTTTTGTGACTCGCTCACTGTTGTGTTCGAGCAGTCCTAACAGCCACACACAGCTCCCAACCCTGAAGCAGCCCCAGGGACTGGCCAATACCACCATGCCTGACGGGACCCAGGAACCACAGAGTTTGGAGGTTTGGCAGATCCCTACCTGACTCTAACTGTGAATAAAGAGGAACTGTCTTTCATTGTGGATATGGGGGCTCAATTCTCCACCTTGAATAAGCCTGTGCCAGCTGAGCAGTTATCCAATCGCAAAGTCCCTCTTGTTGGGTTCTCTTGGAAATCAGAAAAAATGCCATTGACTATACCACTAGTGACAGAAGTGGCAGGCCAATGCTTTGAGCATGAATATTTGGCCTCAGTGAATTGTCTTGTTAATCTAATGGGAAGAGACATCCTTGTCAAATGTGGAGCTACAGTGTTGTGCAGTGCTGATGGTCTTCAAGTTTCCTTTCCAAATGGCCATGTTTTGAACTGTTCATCCGGTCCCACTGGCAGACACCAGCTGTGGTTGAATACCAGTACGGATCCCTCACAAGACCAGTGGGCTGACATCTACTGGTCAGATTCACACACCTGTTTGCAGGCCACTCACCTTGTCTTACAAGCTCTTGGCGCTGCAGGGTTCAAAGTGTCTAAAACTAAGCTGCAATGCTGCAGATCAGTGGTTTCTTTTCTCAGTCGCCTTATCTCTGCTAAGGGTCAGGACATTTCACCCTTCCATAGGACGTCCATCTTGAATCATCCCAAGCCTAGTACGGTAAAAGAAATGCTGTCGTTGTTAGGGCTGACTGGATACAGTCGGCAATTCATACCTGATTATGCAGGCCTGACCACTCCTTTACGTCGTCTGGTGAACAAGCAGGGAATGAGAAATCTGGAGGCTAAGTTAGAATGGACAGTTGATGCTGAAAAAGCTTTCATTGATCTCAAGGCTGCGCTGACTAGAGCCACCTCCCTAGCAATTCCAGACTATCAAACTCCTTTCTTCCTGGATGTTTCTGAAAGACCGCATGCTATGCATGGCGTTCTTTTACAGAAAAAAGGGGGTAGTAGAGAGGTGCTAACACATGTGAGCGTTATTTTGGATCCCATTGAAGCTAGACAAACAGCATGCAGCCGTTATGCGGCAGGGTTAGCAAAAATACTACAAACACATTGTGATGTGTCATCCACTCACATTTTTGACAACACATGGTATTATGGCATTCATCACATCCACGGCATTTACCATATCCCCAGTCAGAAGGAATAGGATAGAGAAACTGTTATCTCAGCCCCATATAATGTACACACATAACGGCGTGAATATGGCAGACTCAGTAGGAGATGGTGAACTACACTATGTGTGAGGAGAAAGCTGCACAGGAGTTGAAAGTAAGAGTAGACCTACGTCCAATTCCACTGGAAGAAGCAGATGAGATACTCTTTACTGATGGATGCTGTTTCAGACATTCGGATGAAGGTCTAAAGGCAGCAATGTCCGTAGTTAAACATGATCAGGGAGAGCTCAAGGAAGTGATAAAGGAAACGTTAACTGGTCAGTTGTCAGCACAGCAAGCTGAACTCTTGGCAGTGATAGCTGCAGCTGAGTATGGAAAGGGTAAGAGAGTTACGATATATACGGACTCAGCTTATGTGTCGAATGCAGTACATCATGAACTAGCAGCTTGGCTCAGAGCAGGGTTTTTGACAGCATCAGGAACTCCTATCAAGCATGAAAAGGAAATGAAACTCCTGGCAGAAGCACTGTTAAAACCAGCAGAGATAGCAGTGGTAAAGTGTAAGGGACATCAAACTGGGAACACGCTGGAAGCACGAGGGAATCAAATGGCAGATAAGGCAGCAAAAGAAGAGGCAGGATACAGTGGACAGTTTCTGGTGGTGCAGTCACAGAAAACAATATATGACTTGTTGCCAGAAATTAATGTAAATATGTTAATAGAAGCTCAGAAGGAAGCATCTCCTTTAGACAAACAAGTGTGGGTTGAAAGAGGAGCAGTGAAAACGGAGGAGGGTCTTTGGAGGTCTCCGGACGGAAGGCCCGTGGCTCCTCCCAGTATGTTACCCACCCTGATAAGCGAGGCACATGGTCTTACACATTGTGGGAGCAAACAGATGAAAAGACATCTGACACACTGGTGGCATCCCTACTTGCCAGCAATGATAGAAAAACATGTGAAGGAGTGCTCAACTTGTACAGAATTTAACATAAAGAGCACACTCAAGCCACATGAGGGAGTGTTCCCCATCCCACCAGGGCCAGGTCAGGAAATAGTAATAGACTACACTGACATGATAAAAAGTGTTAGAGGCTATAGATATCTGCTTGTGGTAGTGGATTCATTCTCCAGGTGGGTGGAGGCCGTTCCTACTAAAAAGGAAGATGCAAGATCGGTCATTAAATTTCTGATAAATCAGTACATTCCTGTACATGGGTTTCCTAGGAAAATTAGATCAGACAATGGAACTCATTTTAAAAATCGTGACCTAGAAGAGGTAGAAAAAGCACTAGGGCTGAAACATAAGTTTGGCTCAGTCTATCATCCACAGTCACAGGGGAAAGTAGAAAGGATGAATCAGCAGATAAAAATGAAGTTAGCAAAGATGTGTGCTGACACAAAATTGACATGGGTAGATGCACTGCCCATGGCCCTGATGGCTATCAGGAGCTCAGTGAATGCTGTCACCAAGTTTACACCTTTTGAGCTTTGCACAGGATACCAGTTTCCTGGACCGGCAGCCAGTCTGGATCTAAAGGGGGACTATGGAGAGAAAATCAGGTTTAAACCATACTATGATCAAGTGAGGTGTCTTGTGTCAGCTTTTTCAAAACAGGTGACAGAACGAGGTCAAGAGGTCAACAAGAAGCCGCCCTACACCGCAGAGTGGGTCCTGTTGAAGGTCATTAAAAGGAAGTGGTCAGAACCTCGGTGGACGGGCCCATACCGAGTGACAGAAAGAACTTCCCATGCGGTGAGGTTGGAGGGAAAAGGAGACACGTGGTATCACTGGACGCAGTGTGCTGCAGCTCCAGACCCCTCAAGGACGCTGGAACAGATAAGAACAGAACTCAAACAAAATACTTGACAGAGTTGTATGAAACGTCTGTGTATACCTGATGAAAATATCCATTATATTCTACCCCGATAGATGAATACTGGTGGGGCAAATTTGTAAAATTATACAAAGAAGAAAATAAGCAGTTATCAGGGCCTCCACATTCTTCAGTAGACTGGATCAAACTGTGGAGCACTAAAGACGACTATGGACGTCTGGTGCCTTCAACTACAAACAGAACCACCTGTGTTAATGCAGCTGTATTGCAGAAGTCATTGTGAACTGAAATTAGGGCCGTTTGTAGTAATTCATCACTTGGATAGAATAAGAGCAATATGGTCTAATTGGCAAGGTAATTACTATGGATTTCATTATTGAGTGGTAATTAAACTAGGAGCATTGACTTTATATGATGAAACACCTGTACTGTATATGATGAGCAACTAAGTAGTTGGTCTAATTATGCTGAAAGATTCTTGTGCAACTAGCGGTCATGTAGATTCTGGAAATTAAGGTGTGAGAGTCACAAGTTCCAGGTCACAACAGATGACCTGAAAAATAGAGTGTTATTGTCCAGAGTCTAAGAGGGTTTGCTTCACTTTATATTTATTTAATTCACAGTTTTGTTGTCTTGCTGTTAAAATGTTTAGTGAAAGAATTTGGGGCTGTCCCACAGGACGGTTCATGTGTGTTTTGACTATAAGCGGTGTGATAATTGTGTGGATGTTGCTGTATTCCCTGTATTAGGTCATTGTGCATAAGACTGATTACAACTGTTTCAGTCTCAGTCACAGGCCTTGCTGAACCATGAGGGCCTGAAGGATGACCACAGTGAGGAGGAATGTGTCTAAGGTGGCCTATGGTAACAGAGGCCAAAAGGGGGAATGTTGAGTAAAATTATTAACAAAGTAATACTTTAGGATTAGTTTTAATACTAGACTGAATTAGGAACTTAGTTAGTAGAAGATTGACACTATGTTCAGTTATGATAATAAATGTTTGAAAGGTGATATTTGACTCAGATTATTCTTCATAAAAGAACACGCAGGACAGTTGAAGTCCGACACTCAACATTAATTATAGTGACCTCCGACTGGCGAAGTTGGGAGTCATTAGCGCCGACGTGAATAACAACCTTACTGTATTTACGTTTATACTTAGTCAGCAGCTTCAGATAGGATTCAATGTCGCCCGCTCTGGCCCCAGGAATACACTTGACTATGGCCACCGGTGTCTCTAGCTTCACGTTTCTGACTATAGAGTCTCCAATTACCAGAGTTGTTTTCTCAGCGGGTGTGTCGCTGAGTTGGGAAAATCTATTTGAAACGTGAACAAGCAGGTGATGCTCCGTGGGCATTTGTTTGGAGCTACGACTCTTGCGAACTGTCACCCAGCCACCTGTCTGAGATCCCGGCTGCTCGGGAAGCTGTGGGGGGCGGCTATCTTGGGCTAAGCTACGTCTAGGAGG
>NW_018128182.1:387749-401453 GCF_001952655.1 Monopterus albus | reverse complement strand
TTGCATGTGTTTTCAGTTAATGCAGCGTTTTCCTTTTGCATGTGTTTTCAGTTAATACAGCGTTTTTCCTTTTGCATGTGTTTTTTGGTTTATGCAGCGTTTTCCTTTTGCATGTGTTTTTTGGTTTATGCAGCGTTTTCCTTTTGCATGTGTTTTGTTTAATGCCGCGTTTCTGTCTTGCATGTGTTTTTTTGGTTAATGCAGCGTTTTCCGTTTGCATGTGTTTTGTTCAATACCGCGTTTGTGTCTTGCATGTGTTGTGTCTTTTGCATGTGTTGTGACCGTGTCGGCCACCGTACAAATGCGGTGCAGGCACAGAAAACAGGAAACGTACAGTTACTGCAGAAGCAGGAAACCGCATTATTACAGTCATATCTGAACACACAGACATGACACATTTTAGATTCAGTGCTATTTACATTTCCTGAGGATATCTTGAGGGTATTATCTCAGCTTTCCATTGCAAAACAACGTCATTCACTTAGAAATCACAGAAAAAGACTCCTTATAACGCCAGAATTCATCTGAGTATCAAAGCAGCACATTGATTGTTGGCAGTAAATTTGGATTATGTCTGTTCATTTAAGTTAAGGCTTTTAACATTCAACATTATCCCAAAAGAGTTGTTTACATCACTGAACAACATAACTGATTTAAACAAAATGACAGTAGTGTAACTCATATGACTGAGAAGTGATTGGCAAATAATCTTGGTACTAGATACAGGTGGAATGTCTGTGGATTTGATTTAATTGAAATATAAGGTTCACCAAGTGAAAAATTGTGTTGTTTAATGTCTGTATGGACAATCCATGGTTTGTATGTAGGCTTATTTTATTGCCTTAACCTTTGGGTGAGCTATTCAAAAATCTTAAGAGCGAGCCGCTGACAGTTCACAAGCAACATGTTGGAGACCCCTATGATAGAGGAATCACCAAAGTCAGTAGCAAATCATACAAGAGCCATCTAGTGGATGTTAAAATAACATGTTCAGCCATTCAGAGTTACACTGCCATCTCTTTGAGCTAGAAACATCATTTCAACTGTTAACTCTTAGGATTGAATTTCAGGAGTTACAGTTGTTTTATTTACTGTTAGTATTATTTTGCTTTTATAATGATAGAGTTTAGTATGACTGTCTGTGTTTCATTAGCAGCACCATGTATCAGTATTAACCTGGCTGTTATGCATGCATTATAGTTAAAATATTCAGCTTTGAGTCAACTTGTAGTATTTTTCATCTTCTTGGAAAATTGTGCAAGAATAGATTGCATAGATAAGTGCCGTTCTGGAAACTATAGATAAGATACTGTTAATTTATGCTACTTAATAGACATGAAGTCTGACGGGCTTGAACTGATCACTCATGTCTGAAGCATGAGTAAGGGGTTTTTTACAACAGAATCAGGGAAGTAAGTGACACCGCTAACTGCACGTCCACTTTCAGTTAGAGAGAAACACCTGAAGATAACAACACACACACACACATACTGCCTATATGAACATTCTAGAATATTTACGTGTAATGTACCACCCATGTACAGGGCAGTCCCAGCCCGAGAAGATAAATGTGAATGATTTTTGATTATCGAAGCTCTTGGAGACTTGTCATCTCATAGAGCCCAGCGCTGAAATAACTCTGCATTTAAACAGAAGAAAATAAATGTACGTAAAGCCGATTCCTGTTTCCTGAGTGTTACTTCTTGGGGCCTTCAGATAAAAGAACCGGCTGTAGTTAAAATAACTATTCAGCGACTCTTCAGCTGTTGATAGTGTAACCAGTTTTTTGATATCTTTTATGTTTTTGCATCATTACTTTGTTTAATTTCAAAAGCCACACTCATCTTAATATGTTCAGCATATGTTCAGCTAGAAAAGCCATTCAGGTATCAAAATGCTCTTCAAGGATTATTCAACAAAGAACTTCAGCCATTTTTTCTCAACTATTTTAACAAAGAACTTCAGCCATTTCTTCTCATCCTTCAGTTGTTTCACCAATTGATTTCAGGCATTTTTAGGCAATCTTTCAGCATATCAGCACACACATTTTTGAGAGGAAATGCATTTGTCTAGTTATGCACTCTCACCCGCAAATGCTTCATCAGCAAATACAATGACCATTATCATATTCAGACCTGGTGGGATGAGGCGAGAGCACAGAGTGGAGTAGATCAAAAGATGTACATCACAGTAGCTGTGCATTTGGTGGTGTTTTGGTTGTGGCCAAGAAATGTCAAGTGAAGGAAATGGGTTTGATCAATCAAGAATAATAATAACAAATGTTTACATTTTGAAAATGAACTAAACTTGCTATTGAATGAAGGGTATGTCAATAGTGAGGAGAGCAGTTTGTTCACAAAATCAGTGACAAGACATGTAAAGAACAACAGTAGGCTAACATACAATACACTCCAGTTGGTTTAGTTCTGGCTGTCATTTATGTTGTTCCTGTCTTCATTGCAATATAGGACAACTAATGCTGGCCTCATTGCAGGCATCAGATTCTGCACTGATAAAAACCTGTTGGCCGTACAAACTATTTGGTTCAATATTTCATCATACGCTTATGGTAGAGAGAGTAAACAGCTTTCTGTAGTTCCCCTGACTGGCCATGCTCAATGTCTTTCACTTGTCTGTGTTAATACATGCAAAAGTTTAGGCACCCCTTGATAAATAACAGATTTTGGTGATTTTTTATTTGAACAGATGTTAACACAGTTTCTCTTGGAAATGGAAAAAATGCACAATATTTTCAGCAAACAGTGATGCATAGTTACTTCTTATGCCATAAATTGAACAAAAATAAAAAATAAAAACATTATTATGGCATGGTGCAAAAGTTTGGGCACCCTACACAATCAGTACTTAGTAACACCTCCTCTGGCAGATATCACAGCTTGCAAACGCTTTTCATAGCCAGCTAAAAGTCTTTCAATTCTTGTACTTGGGATCTTCTCCCATTCTTCCTTGCAAAAGGCTTCTAGTTCTGTAATATTCTTTGGTCGTCTTGCATGCACAGCTCTTTTAAGATCTACCCACAAATTTTCAATGATGTTTAAATCAGGGGACTGTGATGGCCATTCCAAAACCTTCAGCCTGCGTCTCTTGAGGTATTCCATAGTGGATTTCGAGGTATGTTTAGGATCATTGTCCTGTTGTAGAAGCCATCCTCTTTTCAGCTTCAGCTTTTTTACAGATGGTGTGATGTTTGCTTCCAGAATTTGCTGGTATTTAGTGGAATCCATTCTTCCCTCCACCCGTGCAATGTTTCCTGTGCCACTGGCTGCAACACAACCCCAGAGCATGATAGATCCACCCCCATGCTTAATAGTTGGCAAGGTGTTCTTTTCATGAAATGCTGCTCCTTTTTTTCTCCAAACATGCCTTTGCTGATTGTGTCCAAAGAGTTCTATTTTAACTTCATCAGTCCACAGCACTTGTTTCCAAAACGCATCGGGCTTCTGTAGATGTCCTGTTGCATACTTCAGATGTTGGATTTTATGATGGGGACGCAGATAAGGTTTTCTTCTGCTGACTCTTCCATGAAGGCCTTGTCTGTGCAAGCATCGCTGCACAGTGGAACGGTGCACCACCACTCCTGAGTCTGCTAAATCTTCCTGCAGGTTTTTTGCAGTCAAATGGGGGTTTTGATTTGTCTTTCTGACCAGCATACGAGCAGTTCTGTCCGAGAGTTTTCTTGGTCTTCCAGATCTCATCTTGACCTCCACAGTTCCCCTGATCTGCCATCTCTTAATTACATTTCTTACTGTGGAAACTGCAAGCTGACAACGCTTTGCTATCTTCTTGTAGCCTTCTCCTGCATTGTGGGCGTCAATAACTTTCATTTTCAGGGTCTTACACAGCTGCTTAGAGGAACCCATGGTTGCTGGGTGTCCACAAGTGTGTGCACAAGGTTTGAAGAGTCAAAGTATTTGTACAGCTTTGAAATTGGCATTTACCAATGACAGCTGTTGCTGTGCATCAGATCTAACGAGCTGATTAAGGTCTGATACCTTGTGAGAGACTTTGAGACTCTGGAACTCTTAGGGTGCCCAAACTTTTGCACCATGCCATAATAATGTTTTTATTTTTTATTTTTGTTCAATTTATGGCATAAGAAGTAACTATGCATCACTGTTTGCTGAAAATATTGTGCATTTTTTCCATTTCCAAGAGAAACTGTGTTAACATCTGTTCAAATAAAAAATCACCAAAATCTGTTATTTATCAAGGGGTGCCTAAACTTTTGCATGAGACTGTATATCTGTATTTGGTCTCATTCTCAATCTAATCTTTGTAGTGTCCTTTGCCTCTTTCCTCTATTCACCGACAATGATTTCCTTCTCTGCGAATTGCTTTATTTCTTTCTGTCTTTCCAGATAAAATAATGTTAAATGCACTTCCAAGTGCACAGTGGTTAGTTCAGAGGTTCTTGGAGAATGGAGCTTTCCCAGTAAATACACACAGCTGGGTGGTTTTTGTTTGATATCTGACTGATTTTGATATCTGAGTATTTTTATTTTGAAATATCATTTACTTCAGCTTTAAGGTGCTTGATATGTATTTGTTCACAACATGTTCCTTAATGAAAAACTTGGTTCCTTCCACTAATATAAACAGATTTATCTGACAGTTCATTTTTATAATGTATGTTTTTAATGGTGGCTTGCTAACATATGCTTTTAGAATTACAATTGAGTCTGAGCGATTTATAACTGCTTCATTTCTAGGGCATGTTAACCCTGAACCCTAAAACCTCCATCAGTGGACTGAACGACTACAGACCTGTTGCCCTTGTCAGGTCCACTCGGCGTGATTTGACTCTCTTCCCCTTTCTCTCTCCTGTTCTCTCATCCTGCAGGCTCAGCGACACAGCTGAGACGCATTCACCTGCTAATTTACTCTCTGGGTGTAACGTACAGCTGAAGCACATCCCCTTATTACCTGACCGCTTCCTGCCTTGCTAGATCATTGACATTCATACGGTGATGATGACTATGTTAACGGTGATGTAACATATTGACAATGATACAGTGACATTGACGGTGAGATCAAGTTTTTTATGTTTGATGCAGCCACACATGTTGACGATCTTCCCTGCTGTGCTTATCTCCAGCAATTTACCCTCTCTACCTGACGGCAAGTGTTACTCTGTCTTCCTGATGGTGAGTGTTACTCCATTTGCCTGATGGTGAGTGCTACTCCCTTTGCCTGACGGCGAGTGCTACTCCGTTTGCCTGAAGGCGAGTGCTACTCTGTTTGCCTGACGGCGAGTGCTACCTTGCTCATCAGCGCTGTCCTCTGGTTCCTGGTTCCTGCCGTGATTACCTCCGGCGATCCTCCTGGTTCCTGCTGCTCGCCTGTCTACTCACCTTCCCGTCCTCTGGTTCCTGCCCTTCTCCTGTCTACTCACCTGTCATCCTGGTCCACTGATCCTCCTGGTTACTGCTGCTCTCCTGTCTACTCACCTGTCATCCTGGTTCTTGCTGCTCACCTTCCTGCTTACCTGCCCGTCCTGGTCTTCTCAGCCTCCACTACTCAACCCTGGTTTGGACCACGCATAACCCATTGACTTTGTCCTCTCCACCTGCTTCAGTTCTGGCAATAAAGACTCTTTTGTTTTCCACCTAGCCCTGTGTTTTGCACCCTGAGTCCTCCTTCTCTCTCTCTCACCCCCTGGTGAGGGACACCCCACTGTAACAGCCCTGACATCTGTAGTTATGAAGTTCTTCAAAAGACTGGTGTTGGCCCACCTGAAGGACATTGTAGACCCCCCCGCTGGACCCCCTGCAGTTGGCCTACCAGGCAAACAGGTTGGTGGATGATGCAGTCAACATGGCAATGCATTACATCCTGCAACACCTCGATTCCCCAGGGACCTAGGCCCGGGCCCTCTTTGTGGGCTTCAGCTTGGCATTCAACACCATCATCCCGGACATCCTCCACTCCAAACTGACCCAGCATACTGTGCCTGCCCCCACCTGTAAGTGGATCACTAGCTTTCTGACAGACAGGTGCGGCTGGGGAAAACCACATCCAGCACCCAGACAATAAGCACAGGGCCCCCCCAGAGATGTGTGCTCTCCCCTCTGATGTTTTCACTCTACACCAATGACTGCATCTCGAAGGACCCCTCTGTTAAGCTCCTAAAGTTCACAGATGATATAATGATCATTGGTCATCTGAGACGGGGATGAGTCTGCCTACAGACAGGAGGTTGAGCCGCTGGTGTAGTTGCAACAACCTAGAGCTGAACATGCTGAAAACCGTGGAGATGACAGTGGACTTCAAGAAGAGCCGCCCCCACCCCACTCCCCCACCTTACCACCCCCACCATACTCGGCAGCACTGTATCAGCAGTAGAGTCCTACAAGTTCCTGGGCTCCACTATCTCCCAGTACCTGAAGTGGTCATCCAACATCAGCACCATCATCAAAAAGGTACAGCAGAGGATGTACTTCCTGCGCCAGCTCAGAAAGTTCAACCTGCCCCAGGAGCTGCTGATACAGTTCTACAGAGGAATCATCAAGTCTGTTCTCTGCACCTTCATCACTGTCTGGTTTGGCTCAGCAACCAAACAGGACAGGAACAAACTCCAGCAGACAGTCAGGTCTGCAGAAAAGCTCATTGGTGCAAGCCTGCCCTCCACGGAGGACCTGTACACTGCATGGGTCAAAAGTACGGCAGAAAAGATTTCTGCAGACCCCTCACACCCTGGACACAATCTATTTGAATGCCTCCCCTTGGGACGGCGCTACAGTCACTGTGCGCCAAAACAACAGTCACAAGGACAGTTTCTTCCTCCGAGCCATCACTGATTAACATTAAACCCACGACAGTATGTCTGGACAATAACCCTCAGTGCAGTACCTTCCCTCAGTGCAATACCTGTATTGTACAGATTATACAAATCTGTATAGGTAACTATTTTTTGAGTACTCTATTTTTATTATCTCATTTTCTAATGAACATTCCTTGTCTAGTTGCATTGTTTATTGCTTTGTTTATACTGTTTAATTTGTTATGCTATACAGCCTTATATTGATATACTGTTTACTTGCCCTTTGCTATTGCCTTACATAAGGATATGTGTATGTAACATACCAGAGCCAAATTCCTCGTGTCCAACACACCTGGCCAATAAAGCTGATTCTGATTCTGAACCATTAATTTTAAATGCCTCTCTCAGGTCTGACCAGGACTTTATATTTAGAGCCTGTAAGGTGGCAGCAATGGACTGGAGGAAAGGCGGGGCTCAGCTGGCATGTGCAGCTGTAAGCAGTTGAGCAGAGGACACATATATTTTAAAAACACAAGGGTTAAGTTGGCTGACAAATTGAAATTAGCACAACACAGTTTCAATGCTCAACAGGCTACCGAGTCATACAGCTAGCAGTGCTAATAATAAGCTCATAGCCATGTTAGCTCCAACAAACACATCACCTCTAACCAACAAACCTCAGCACAGTACGCTTCAAAACAATACTTACAAATGAATAGTGTCCAAAGCACAAAGTTCAGAAGCAACAGATGTTCACAACATAAAATCTTGCAGGTTACCATGTCTGACTTAACTTTACAGTTTGTCTTTCAAGATTATTGCTGCCATATAACCCACAGGGGGCAGTTCTGCATGACTCATGACAAACAGTTCCAAATGCACTCAGAGGGCAGAAAATTTAACAAAAATTGTGCAGAGGCAGTAATACTCCATGCAAAGGCAGTGACCACATGACATGAGAAAACTGAGTTTAGTTACTAAACACCAAAAACAGTCAACCAAAACAGGCTGTCAGAATAAAAACAAAGTTCTCAGCCAACTTACAAAGTAAGGGTAACACTGGATGAGAGTTAGAGCAGGCAGAAAACGGGCTCATTGAACAGATGACTAAATAAATAAAGATCTTGATATATTCATGGATCTTTGTTGTTTCATCCTGGATAGTGGCTCTGACTCACTAATCCTCAGCCTTCTTCCTTCCGCTTAGTGTACAGTCTCAGGATGCTGGATTTGGGATGAAACCCACTAGATACCACACTTGATGTTGACTCGTGCAATTGGCTTGAAGTTGGCCTCTAGGGTTGTTTTCCACATTCCCATTGACTTCTTGATGAAGGCTCTTAGAGTCCTGTTGATGTTGTACAGTTCCAAGCTTTCCAGGATCCATGTGTGAGGCATTGAGTCGTAGGGTTTCTTGTAGTCAATCCAAGCAGTGAACAGGCCTCAAGTATGGACAGTGTGTTGTACTTTTTAGGTACCCCTTTCTTCATCACACCTTTCTGCAATTCTGATAGCTGGCTAACTTCTCTCCTTGATCTCCAACCTCCTTCTCCATGGAGGATACTGCTGCTTATGGTCTTTGTTGAACTTATAGCCAAGCATCTCAAGGATGACGTTTGCTGTGTGTATATGAGCTTGTTGGTCTCAGCAATGGTTGTAGTAGGGATTATTCTTAGTGCTGAATTCACATCCTCTAGTAGACTTTCATAAGGCACTTCACTCAGCCTTGATAACCGGCCACGGGTGTTCCTGGTGTCCATCTTGTTCGTGATCTTCAATCTCAGGTCAGCTGCTCTTGAATTAAGCTCATCTGGGATTGTTATTGGGGCTTGGTACCCGTTCTCTGATCGTGGATCCACCAAAACATAACTTTAATGCTCAAACACAGTACATCAAAGTAGTGGTAATAAGATGTGGTACAGGAGGTATTAAATACTGTATGTGCTTCAGTCAAATGTTAATTGGGTTCAGACTAATGTAATACCTCCAATGGGTAAATTATTTTTCTAAATCCTTCATTTGACAAATTTTGATTTATAAATTGATAGACTATTAAAGTTCATAGTTAGAGGTTTTCACCACTTTCCATGAAAAAAGACATATTTAGCCTTGCTGTCTATTTGATTCTGTCATTACTGGTCCATCTCTGTGGCCCAGACTGAAATATCTCTACAACTATTGGATGGATTGCCAATCAGTTTTGTACAAACATATATTTCTCTCTCAGGATGAAATGTAATAGCTGGTGATGTCTTAAGCTTTCATCATTAATTGAAAATTTTAATTCGCCCTGTGCTTTGGTTTATGACTCCTGCACACATAACTGCAACATTCTCACTCTCATCTACCTCACCTGTACTTTGTGTTTGGTGCTAAGTAGGAGGCTAAGCTATGATGGTGAACATGGTAAACATTATGCAGTATAGTGTAGTGCCATCTCATAAAATTGCTGCAAAAGGGAGCTGATTGGTTTAAACTTATTTTAAGCTCAATTTTTTTTGTCTCTATGTGTTAGAAACACAAAACAACATCCTGCAATTTAAAAAGTAAAAGACAAAAATACCTTTCACTTTAGAATACTGTATATTCATTCAGGGACAGCATATTCCCCTCATTGAACCGCCACCTTATTGTGGTGGAGGGGTTTGAGTACCCAAGTGATCCTAGGAGCTACATTGTCAGGAGCTATATGCCCCTGGTAGGGTCTCCCAAGGCAAACAGGTCCTAGGTGATGGGGAAGACTAAGCGGTTCAAAAAGCCCTTTATGAATAGTTTAAAATCAAGGACCATGACGTTGCCCAGCATGGCGCAGCCGGGGCCCCACCCTGGAGCCAGGCCCAGGGTTGGGGCTTGCATGCGAGCACCTGGTGGCTTGGCCTCCCCTCATGGGGCCTGGCCAGGCTTAGCCCGAATGAGTGACGTGGGGACGTCCTCCCGTGGGCCCACCACCTGCAGGAGAATACGTATGGGGCTGGTGCACAGTGGATCTGGCAGCAGTCGAAGGCAAGGGCCCCGACGACCCGATCTCTGAACACGGAGACTAGCCCTGGGACATGGAATGTCACCTTGCTGGTGGGGAAGGAGCCCAAGCTTGTGCAGGAGGTTGAGAGGTACTGGCTAGAGATAGTCAGGCTTGCCTCACACACAGCTTGGGCTCTGGAACCTTACTCCTTGACAGAAGCTGGGCTCTTTAGTATTCTGGAGTTGCCCATGGTGAGAGGCAGCAGGCTGGTGTGGGCTTGCTCATAGCCCCCCAGCTTAGCCGCCATGTGTTGGAGTTCACCCCGGTGAATGAGAGGGCTGTTTCCCTCTGCCTTCTGGTCAGGGATAGGTCTCTCACTATCGTTTGTGCCTACGGGCCGAATGGCAGTGCAGAGTACCTGGCCTTCTTGGAGTCTCTGGGAAGGGCGCTGGAAAACACTCCTACTGGAGACGCCATTGTTCTACTGGGGGACTTCAGTGCTCATGTGGGCAGTGACAGTGACACCTGGAGGGGCATGATTGGGAGGAATGGCCCCCCCGATATGAACCCAAGTGGTGCTCTTTTATTGGACTTCTGTGCTAGTCACAGTTTGTTCATAACAAACACCATGTTCAAGCGTAAGGGTGTCCATCAGTGCACGTGGCACCAGGACACCCTAGATTGGAAGTCAATGATTAACTTACCGGCAGGCCAAGCAGACTGCAGCCCGGGTGGTTGTGGAGGCAAAAACTCGGGTCTGGGAGGAGTTCGGTGAGGCCATGGAGAGGGACTATTGGTCGGCCTCAAAGAAATTCTGGCAAACTGTCTGGTGCCTCAGGAGGGGAAAGCAGTGTCCTGCAAGAACTGTTTACAGTGGAGGTAGGCAGCTGTTGACCTCAACTGGGGACATCATCGGATGGTGGAAGGAATACTTCGAGGATCTCCTCAACCCCGGCATCACGTCTTCCAATGAGGAAGCAGAGGCCAGGGGCTCAGAGGTGGACTTGTCAATCACCCAAGCTGAAGTCACCAAGGTAGTTGAGAAGCTTCTCGTGGCAAGGCACCAGGGGTGGATGAGATCCGCCCTGAGTGCCTTAAGTTTCTGGATGTTGTTGGGCTGTCTTGGCTGACATGCCTCTGCAACGTCACATGGCGGTTGGGGACAGTGCCTCTGGATTGGTCGACCGAGGTGGTGGTCCCTCTTTTTAAGAAGGGGGACCGGAGGGTGTGTTCCAACTACAGGGGGATCACACTCCTCAGCCTCGCTGGGAAAGTCTATGCCAGGGTACTGGAGAGGAGAATTCGACCGATAGTCGAACCTTGGATCCAGGAGGAACAATGCGGTTTTCATCCTGGCCATGGAACACTGGACCAGTTCTATACCCTCTTCAGGGTGGTGGAGGGTTCATGGGAATTTGCCCAACCAGTCCACATGTGTTTCGTGGATCTGGAGAAGGCATTCGACTGTGTCCCTCATGGCGCCCTGTGGGGGTGTTCCAGGAGTTTGTGGTCTGGGGCCCTTTGCTAAGGGCTGTCCGATCCCTGTATGACCAGAGCATGAGCTTGATTCCCATTGCCGGCAGTAAGTCAGACTTGTTTCCGGTGCATGTTGGACTCTGGCAGGGCTGCCCTTTGTCACCGATTCTGTTCATCATTTTTATGGACAGAAATTCTAGGTGCAGCCAGGGGCCAGAGGGAGTCCTATTTGTCTCTGCTTTTGGTGGATGATGTTGTCCTGTTGGCTCCATCAAGCCAAGCTCCATCAGCGTGCACTGGGACAGTTTGCAGCTGAGTGTGAAGCGGCTGGGATGAGAATCAGCACCTCCAAGTCTGTGGCCATGGTTCTCAGTCGGAAAAGGGTGGCTTGTTCCCTTCAGGTTGGTGGGGAGTTCCTGCCTCAAGTGGAGGAGTTCAAGTATCTCGGGGTCTTGTTCACGAGTGAGGGAAGGATGGAACAGGAGATTGACAGGCGGATCGGTGCAGCTTCTGTAGTAATGCGGTTGATGTACTGGTCCGTCGTGGTGAAGAAGGAGCTGAGCTGTAAGGCGAAGCTCTCGATTTACTGGTCGATCTATATTTTCGCTTGAATGAATGAAAGGGCAGGATCCCGGATACAGGTGGCCGAAATGAGCTTTCTTTACAGGGTGGCGGGGCGCTCCCTTAGAGATAGGGTGAGGAGCTTGGTCACCCGGGAGGAGCTCAGAGTAGAACCACTGCTCCTCCACATCGAGAGGAGCACAGCTGAGGTGGCTCGGGCATCTGTTTTGGATGCCTCCTGGGCGCCTTCCTAGGGAGGTGTTCTGGGCATGTCCCACCGGGAGGAGGCCCCGGGGAAGACCCAGGGCACGCTGGAGGTATTATGTCTCTCGGCTGGCCTGGGAAAGCCTCGGTATGCCCCCGGAGGAGCGGGAGGCAGTGTCTGGAGAGAGGGAAGTCTAGGCATCTCTGCTTAGACTGCTCCCCCCGTGACCCGGTCCCGGATAAGCGGAGGAAGATGGATGGACCACATATTTGATATGGTTTAAAATACACTGTATTGTATGTGATTCTATAACTTAGAGCATCAGTGTAAACCATAGTAATTATTTTCAAGACATGCCCATTTATTTTATTTAAATAAAGCTAATTGCATTTCATTCTATTACAACCAATACCTGTAATGAGTACTCAGTGGTACAAGGTGCAATAAGAGATGAGGGATCACTTACAACAAGTAATTAATTATTTGACCTCCTTATGGAATTCTCATATTGGAATATACTATATGTAATAAATCATAATTTATTTATTTTTCACTTCTGAGAGTATCAACACTCATACACCACATGAAGTTACTGGGTCTAAATTAATTAATTATCAGTTTCTCATTTGATTAAAACAATGAAGAAATTGCTTCCACTATTTTATAAGAAACAGCCTGTTATATTTTTTAAGAAACCGTGTTTCTAAATGAACATTCTCTCTAGTCTAGTTTTGAATTACAAATCATAGGTACAATACTCCATGTAGATTAGTAAATTGACAGTATTTCAAAAAGATTTCCACAATGTTGGCAGTCAAAAAAAAATAATGAATCAAAAACCAAGAACCTGTCTCTTCCTTAAAAGGGTCCCAGGGAAACTTGATTCAAATAAAAGCAGGTTGCCAATTATCCTTGAATATGAAGGGAAAATATGTCTGAGAAATCCAGGAAATGTTGAAATAAAAGTAAAACAATACATAAACAAGCTGTCTGG
The DNA here is from genome assembly GCF_001952655.1 of Monopterus albus. NCBI lineage: Eukaryota > Metazoa > Chordata > Actinopteri > Synbranchiformes > Synbranchidae > Monopterus > Monopterus albus. Next base: position 388,474 of record NW_018128182.1, on the reverse strand, counting down.
CCATTTTTTCAGGGTCATCAACAGAAAAAATGACAGCCTGTTTGGTTCATTTTCTACAGCTGCTGATTTTCATGTCTCAGCCAAAATAATGACACAGGGAAGTATTTGAAGAAAAACAGGAGCATCGTTAACATATCAATTTACTATATTTACTGGCAGGAAGAAATTAATGGTGGCTTCATCTTAGACTTAAAATGTTCCTGACACATGCAGAGACTGTCTGACTCGTCAGTAAAAAGACAGAGCCATACTGACAGAGCAGACCGATAAGTCACTATTCACAGGCAGCTGCTTCGTTCCACCAAACAAGGTGGAATTGGAAATAAACAATCCAACATTCTAAAAAGCCATTTCTTTACTAATTGTCACCAGAGACTACTTTACTTTTAATTTCAAGACAATTCAATAAAAACAACATATCGCTACCAAGCCATTTTCCATCATGGTCAACTACATATAAATAGCTTCCCTTCATACCGTAGCATCTGGGATTTAGTTTATTATATGCTTGTTACTGTGCAGCAACCGTAAAATACATGAGTATACAGTATATGCATTAAATATTAAAACTACAAAGGTAAGTTATAATTTCATTAAAGAGATCTGCATATGTTATGGTTTGGGTCTGTGCTTCCTGTTTTTTCATTGTTTTCTTCCTTGATTCACCGTCTCTCCCTACCTGTCATGTCTTATTCAGAGTAATCATTCATCATCACATGCCTGCC
>NW_018128182.1:384050-386903 GCF_001952655.1 Monopterus albus | reverse complement strand
ACCCCCCCTGCCTCAAGGCAGAGGGCGCTAGTGAGCCCACAGATTCTTACAATCTTCTTTGTGCTTGTTTATATTTCCTTTACAATATTTCCTCCATTAATGGAAGATTACATTTCCAGGCTGAGAAAATTCACAAATCTGGACTTTCAATCAAAACATTTTTGACAGTCTGGACATTTTTGTCCAGAAGGATCTTCTTTATTGAGAACATTTGTTTTAATATTGGATTTGAACGGTAAAAAGGTTTGTAATACATACCTTAGAAATAAGCTCAACTGGAATAAATTTTAACCTCAAATTAAATATGGGTCACGTTTGTGTGAAGAATGCTGATATGAGATCTAAAACATAATGCATTGTCTGTTAACAGACAATTTGTTAATGGTTCATTTGTATTTGTAAATCTGACTGTAAAAGAGTCAGTGCCTCACCAGCTGTCAACCTCACTGCACGTCACTGAAGCTAACCTGCTAACGCTAATGGTCAAGTTAGTGTGGAATATTAAGTTGTTTGAGAAATTGTAACTGAAGCACCAGCACCATTACTTATGTACTTATAAGGAATATAACCTTCACTTAGACTGAAATATCAGCACTATTTTATATAAATGTGTGTGTGCTTTTCTTATCACAAGAATGTACTTTGGTTTCGGGGAGGCATACAAGGTGCAACTGTGTATTATGGGAGAGAAATTTAGGCTAGTATTGATTGGTTTCAGCTGTATGAATCAAGGAATGTGTAAGGGAGGGGAAAATATTATAAAACACACAGTCTGGGTGAGTTTCATCTTCAGATCATCTGCCCTGCTGCTTGCTGTATGATCTCCAGATATATCTGCAATAAAAGGTAATAAGTGCACTTTGATATTTGTGTGTGACTGAAATTCTTTCCACTATCTGGACTCGAGAAGAAGTCTGGGACTTCACATTAGGGAGATACTATGCAGGGAGAAGCTAACCCAATGTTACAAAGAGCCTTTTGAATACTACAGTTAACACTTTAATGAAACTGTTTCATGCAATATGACATTTGCTGGTTTTATTTGTCACTATGTGCATATTTTCGGTTTATTACCAAATACCAGAAGTGCTATTGTGAAAATGTATTAGATACATGGCGGTCATGCTCAAGCTTAAAAGGGAGCAGTGCCACCTCAAGGACATTGTTTGTGAACTGTATATTGAGCTAGTGATTAGATGTATATATTTCATGGTCTACTGTTGAAAAATATTAATATTTGTACAAGTTTAAAGACCACCCAGTAGTTCATTTAATGTTAAAGGTGAATCATTAAAAAGGGTTAAAGAGTCAATACCCTTCATGATATGGCGAAAATACGGTAAAATGCAATAAGTTAAAAACAAAGTACACATATTGGGAAGTGAGTTGTGTTACTTTGGGTTAAAAGGACAATAGTAAATTTGTAAATGAACATGATTGTGTTTTTGTTTTCTTGTGCTGTGGTTAGACTAGAGAAAGAGTTAACTAAGCTATGGCCACATGGACATTGGACTAGGTTAAGGCCCTTTAGTTACCTAGTCATGTTAACATGTGAGGAAGAATCATTCCTCTCGAGTGAAATAAAGCTACTGAAATGTGACCTCTGTGTACCCTCTATCCCAGACACACACCGTATGCCCTCTGAACCCCAGAGGAGCAACACGCTCATTACCTCCCAGTCCAGTTTCCTATATATATAGTATGTATATATGCCCTTTTCCATTAGTTCCCCACTGGTTCTGTGTTGACACTTACAGTATCTGCTCCCTGACATGCTACCCGACTCTCCAGCTCTCCATCCCCTGGCTCTGCACTCTCTAGCTGTCCGCTCCACAGCTCTGCACTCTCCCATCTTCCACTCGCCCTGTGGGTTCGCCTCTCCTTTCCCCAGCTGCATGCTGTCTGCCTGCCTCGTCCCCAGCTCCACGCTGTCTGCCTGTCCTGTCCAGCACCTGCTCTACCTCTGTCCCCTCTCTCCTCCTCTCCTCCTCCAGTAACCTAACCTTTTGTACATTTTGTGTTCCATACCCAGTGTGTATGTCTGCATTTTGGGTCCACTTGTACCTGCCCCCTGACAGTATGAACCAGAAAGAAATGGGCCCAGCTGACACACACTGGGAGTGGGAGGAGCTCACAAGGCTGAGGCAGCTCCTGCAGCAACTATGTCAGGAGCATCAAGGGGTTACCTCCTTAGCCACCTCCAGTGAGCTGATGGAGTGAGGGGTGAGGACTACTCCTATCTGAAAAGCCTGCCGAACTACAGGCGCCTAGGGGAGGAGTTCCATGGCACACTTCAGCAACTGAGAAAGCCCCTATGCCATGCATTCCTCTGTCCTCAGGTGACCCTGAGCCCCACTGCAGTGAGGCCCTGGTCCACCCGGGTTTTGACAATTTTCCCTGCCATCCGGCTAGGCGTGATGTCTATGTCCCCGGCGCAGGACATGGTCCAACATACTCCGGTCCCCAACCCCGAATCCTCACCTTTATTGGGAAACACATTTTGCTTTTCATCCCGATGGGTTTGGGAAATAAGGAACAAGGAGGAGAAGCCATCCCCAATTAGCCCGACAGCCCCAGGCTTCACAGCTGCAGCCTCCGCCACAGCTAGCTCCATCACTGCAGCCTTCATCCCAGTCAGCTCAGTCACTGCAGCCTCCTTCTCAGCCTGTTCCCCAGCTGCAGCCTCTGCCTCAGCTTGTCTCCAGGTGGAAGCCTACTCCTCAGCCTTCCTACAGCCCCAATCTCTATCAGCCATGCAGTTGCAACTGTTTCTGCCAGTTCCTGAGTCTGTTCCCAAGCCTCAGCTGTCTCTGCCAGTGCCCGAGGTGCGGCAGCCCCCCCTGCTCTTGCGCC
>NW_018128182.1:383362-383807 GCF_001952655.1 Monopterus albus | reverse complement strand
CCTCCAGCCACACCCCGTCTCCCGGGGTGGCAGTCATCGGCACAGATGGCCAGCCCCGTCACTTCCTGCTCCCCTAGGTGTGCTGACCAGAGCGTCCCCACCAAGGTCTCGGGTATACAGTGTGCCGACGAAGACGCCAGCGAGGCAGCGAAGATGCCTTCTCTGTTCCCACTTCCCAGTGTGTCAACGATGCCGACGTCACCCCACTCCTAGCTCCCCAGTGGGTCGACGACACCACCCCGCTCCCAGCTCCTCATGATGATAACACCCTGCTCCCACTTCTGGAGGGGGCTGACATCACTTTTGCCCTACCAGTTGGCTCCTCAATAGCCCTGTCCTTCAGCTTTCTGCCGACTCTACCCTTGAGTTTGCCACCACAGTCTCTGTCTCTGCCTGTCTCCGAGCCACAGCCCCAGTTGGTTCCACAGCGGCGGCCACTGCCTCA
>NW_018128182.1:366447-383219 GCF_001952655.1 Monopterus albus | reverse complement strand
GCCTCAGTCTCTGCCTGTCTCTGAGCTTCAGCCCCAGTTAGTTCCACAGTTGCAGTCTTCATCTCAGCCTGATCCCGGATGGCAGCCTCTTCAGCACCACGGCCATGCTCCGGAGTGGCCGCCTCTGTGGTCTCCTGCCTGGTCCGAGGGCCGTCCTCCGAAGCGGCCTCTTCCACAGTCTCCTACCTGGTCTCGTGGTTGTCCTCCCAAGCTCCATGCTGCCTGCCTGCCTCATCCCCAGCTACATGATGCCTGCCTGCCTGCCTCATCCCCAGCTATATGATGCCTGCCTGCCTCTGCCCCCTCTCTCCTCCACCAGTAACGTGACCTTTTGTACATTCAATAAACTCCTTTTGTGCTCCACTCCTGGTGTGTGTCTGCATTTTGGGTCCACCTGTACCTGCCCCCTGACAGAGAAACTGCAACATGGAAAATATGCTAAGCACTAAATAAGAGGCTGAAGAATGGCTCTCGTAGAAGTCTTCCAAACTAAATGAAAAAAATTTGTCACTTGTCAGAATGAAACCTATGGCCATTTTTTCATCTACGATGGTCAAGGTCTGATTTAGACAAAACTTTCCTCTAAAGAAAGACCCAGGCAAACCTTAACCATGGCACTGTCAGATCAGAAAATATTATTTTTGCAACAGTAGCTTATACACAGTTACTGTAAATGCTTCAGTACGTCAAGCAAATGTATATTTCTTCAGAGCACTTCACTTCCATTTCATGAATGACAACATCAGTTTGTCAGTGTGTTGATGCTCTCTTCAGGCTAAGATTAATCTGCGGGATTAGATGTTATATTGCCTCACTGTGACTTTAAGCTTGCTTTACTTTCAGGTTAAAACAAAATGCTTCATCAAATGCACAAGTGTGATATATTACAAATACATGACATGTTACTGGACTAGTGGAAGAGTCTTGCATTTCATGGCAAGCTTCTTGCACTGCCTCTGAAAAGACAGTTCCAAAAAATTAAATGCATTTTCATTCTGTAGCCAGGTGTTTGAGATATTTGAGCTAGAAAATGTAATTCTGTCTACAAAATTTGAAAAAGAACAGATTGCAGTGATGGATGTCTGTCTCCCCTGGTACTTGAGTACCCTGCCATTCCTATCAGCAATATGTAGAGCATTAACATGATAAACGTCTTCCATCTGTACAACAAAGTGTGCTGCTCTGATATAACATTAGTATCTATGCATTGTTACTGTATGTTTAAAACATTAAAATTATTACATTAGGTCAAAGATGCCAACTTGAAACAGATTTATCCCATACTGGAAGATTTTTGCAATTATTTAGAGTTGATTTATAGATCTGTCATGTTTCCTAACATGGGTTTCTGTAAGCCTTTCTACATCAATCATACCTGTGCATAAAGTGGCTAAAGGTGTTGTTCTGGGCCAGTGAGCTGTGCACTTGCCATCTGCTCTTCTTAACCTCTCTGCAATTCATCTTATGAAACAAGCCTGTGCTCCTTACAGGGACAGTGTAATATCTATCCATGTAGCATTTTACTCATACTTACAGATTAACACAGATGGCTTAAAGCTGTAAACAAAAAAGAACACAATCTCTTCCTTTCACTGAAACAAAAAGATGCTGCTTTGAGAACCATCTGGCTGACTGAAGTCTGCTGATGATGACTAAGCCATAAATGATAATAGCCTATCATCCATCATTGACTGTTTGACTGATATCATTCTCATCAATGAAAACTTTGACAAATGAATTTGGGCTGCTCTCTGCATCACTCCTAATTTATAGACAACAGCTTTTAAATTGGTGTGATCATAACCAAAATCATCTGACAGCATTATCTCAGTGTTTAGCCACTCCAGTGGCAACAAATAGTTGCAGCTACTGTGTGTCTCCACAAGCTATGTCATCTGTACAAGCAACGGAATGGGCACGAGCAGTTAATGTATGTGTTGCTGATGAGCTTTCCCTAATGGGTCCAACAACAGCCATATGCTGATTCATCTGTCATCTGTAGCCCTGCCTGGCTGTCCTGACAGACTCCAGACAGGCTGCTGTTTAATCTGAAAACTTGCAGTTTAGAATCTCCAGTGGACGTAATTAACATCCCTGGCTTTCTTTTCTTCTTTTTTCTGCTCCACCTTTATTCCTCCTGTTTTACTTCTTAAACTTTTCCTTCCTCAGTAAATCCCATAAACCAAGACTTCAGTTGTTTACTTTACTGGGAGCAGTATATTTAGATTCTGGACTATGGTAAGCCATTGAGCACAGTGGGCATGTGTGTTAACATGCAAGTGCATTAACTCATCCAGTGGAGCTTCAGTGCCACTGGTTGAAAATACAGGGGTCAACCTCTTCTGACATATGGTCCTATGTATGCCTACATCCTGGTTACTTCTGCCTACATCACCACTACTTCATTAAATGTGGGCTCTGATGAATTTATACCCGTGGTCACATGGATTCTGTACTCCCTCTTGCAGATGGACTTCTATGGTTACGCAGAGGTACATAAGTAAAATGAAAGTAGGAAAAGAGAGAGGGAGAGAGACTGTAAGGTTTTAACATGTCTGGAACATGTTAACTTGCAGTTTTTTTTAGCGTGTTAACATACAGTAGTTATTGTAACTTATGTGGCCTACTGATCATCTCCTAATATTTTTCAAAGCATCTTTTTCTCAAATACTGTTGACTTTCAGTGGGGCACTGAGGATAGTGTCCTGTTCCACACTCATCAGCTTGTAAAAAATCTGCTAGTTATTTTTTGATCTTATGTCTGAATAGAAGCTTTCGGCCATATTCTTGGTTTTCCTTATTTGTAGCCCAAACCACTGTTTGAGTTACTGTTTATTGTAATCTGTTTGGTCAGGAAATGTATCACCACACCAGAGCATGTAAGTGGAGTGGTGAGAACTTCCACTCATCGCTCACAGAGCTGTTCGCCTGCTCCGCTTCCCTGCTCAAAGCCACGCCAGGCTGCTCCACTCATTATCGCTCAGCACTCAAATCAGATTGCATCCCGCTCTACTCAAATTGCACCCAGTCACTCCAAAAAAGGGGGGAAAATCTGCATGTATTTCACTTTTAGTGTAAACCGTAGCCTTACATCCTAAAGAACTAAAGAGCAACAACTACTTTTTTCCAAATACAAATGATGTATTTCAAATTACAGTTAGGTCTATATAAAAAGGAATATAACATAAAATCATATGTAAAATTCAACAAATAAATGGGCCTAAATTAAAAAAATACAGTACACCTGGTTGACTTTTCTACTTTTTAAAGTACTTCAGGAACTCCATTATTGAGCTTGCAATGACTGATTTTTTACTGAAATTGTTGGATGACTCTGCAAGACACAGATGCATTCTGGGTCAGGCTTGGGCATGCTTCATGCTCATGGTGTGAGTGACATTAGAGCGGGACACAGGGCAATACACCCTCCTTTAAAAAAAAAAAAATGTTGCTCTGCACTCTGTTCAAAATCTACCTGCTCCCACTCCACTCAGCTTACATGCTCGGCACCACACATCTACACTATAATTGCAAACCTTCTGTTTGACATACAGTGTTGGTCATTTAAATAGAAATACTTGGAATACACAGCAAACTTTTTACTTTAGTTAAAGAGCCCATGGTATGCTTGTTTCTAGCCATGTAATGTTTAATCTTGGGTACCTCTAGATTAGCTTTGCGCCCCTCATAACTCCAAATAGTCTGTAATGTAATCAGAACCATAAAACCAGACAGCCTCATCCTAAAAATGAGAGGATAGTTCATTAACGCGTACAACTCCTGCTGCCGGTGTTACATCGAAACAGCACAACGAACTGCAATGGCATTAAGTAACTTGAATTTCTCCTCTATAGATAGGTAAACAATGGTATATGTACCAATGAAAAGAGATGTGGAACATTCAAAACAAAGTGGATAATTGACAAATCCCATATTTTAACTGGCATAATGCAGACATAGTAACCTCTCCAGCCTTACAACATTTCTCTCTGTAATGTTACAGAAACAACACATTAATAGACATGCAACGTGTGCTTTCCAAAGGCGACTAGTGGAAATATTGCTCCCTTTCAAGTAACTCCAAGGTTGGTAAATCCAACCGTCTTCCCCCACACGACCACATATAGTCCCAAAGTAGTGAAATTAATCCCAAATACTAGAGTAGCACTGACAATAATATCATGGGCCATTAGAATCCTCATCAGCCAGCATCACATCCCATGCAGCAGTCACACTGGCCTCAAATAGTCAAAACAACCAGATACTGTGCTCCAGGGGAATCCAGCTTTGATGAGCTCATCATTAACCACCGTGGCTGCTTGTAGGTTAGACCCAGTCAGGTAAAACAGCAAATCCCTGTACAGGAACATTCCTGGACACGCAATAAATCCAGACCCTGTATTTTACATCCTCTGGTCACAGTGCAGCAGCAGGAGGTAAAATATATCCGCAAAACCACCTGCAGTCGAAAAATTCAGTTTTTAAAATGCCAGGTAACCTCATATGTACAACTGCCTGGATTTATACCCATTCAAGGAAATCCTTAAACTATCACATATTTCTTTATTTTATTAGAAAAAAAGACTCACAAGTGAGAGTTTGTGAGACTTGTATAAGTGGAGTTGCTTCTGCATAGAAATACTACAACATATGTACACCTCATTTTTTGAGCTTTAGGTCACATCTAAGATGATAATTCACCATTATAGATAGGTCAGAAAACAAGGAAAAGCATGCCATGGGCTCTTTAAACACCATGACAGCCAAAAAAAACATCTAAAACATTTAAAACATCCTTAAATTGGCTTTCAGTAGATCTCTTTATCACTTTTTACTTACAATTATAGCTTAAACTGTAACCTATCAATCTCAGATTCAAGTCAGAGGAGTTAAATGGTTGCATTGTGGTGTAAGAGAAATAACCCAGCCAACTTCTAACTGTATCCATGTCTACAGAGCTAGACTAGCTTGAACTTGATGCTAGAAATTGTTAATTAGCCATCCAGCTATTGCATGATACTATGGCAGGCAAGTGGATTTTGAGGATTTACTAAGGAATGACACGAGTCATACTGTCTTTTTATGCCCCATACACTGTACGAGCCCAGATAGCCACTTCTTTATTAAACACAGACCACAAGAACTTATATACAACAGTTTGCCCCCCAAAAAGAACCTGCAAACCAGAAACATAACCCACCAACCAAAATTTTCCTTCCCCCAGAATACCTGCTTACTGTAGGCAACTGCACTAGTCCTGCTCTCTGGGTGTATAACTGTCTATGGGTGGCATGTCCCTGTGTGTATGTGTGTAAAGTCCATGGCACTCCCCTTGGCTCAACCAGCACACTATGATACTGTTTGTATAATTTTATCCACCACATTTAGTACATCAGTGACTGTAGGCTCTATAACAGAAACTCCTGTCTGTATAACACAGTACACTCCAAAAGCAGGGATGGGACAATATGATTTTTTTCTCGAAACAATTTTATGCACAATATGTGGTGTATGATGTGATTAAATCATGATACATTGAAAAATTCAATGACAACCATGTATGACTAGCTGCTGAATACTTCTACTTTATTCCTACTGTATTTTCTTCCCCTTTTCTAGCACTGCCTTGATTATGTGCAACCAGATATAGTGACTTAAGTTCTGTTAGGCTGTCTTATTTACAAAAAAAATTGCTGGTGTGTGGAGACCACACAATACATATATCGCTACACAAAATGAAACATATTGTGGCATTGTTGTATTGTGATATACTGAATTTTGGTATATTGTCCCAACCCTATAAATCACAGTCTCCAAAATGATCATATAGTTGAATCAACACTCTCTATTGCATGACTACAGCTTAGACTACATTTTAGACTGCCTAATAAACTGACCACTGAGTATAAATGCATTCATTCATATCTACAACAGCAAGTCACAATATAAACTCAATAATATTTGTAAAATCTAAAAACTATAAGGAAACTCCTGACTTTAAGCACTGGGTCAAGTTCATAAAGAACAAGAGCACTCAGAAAGCGCATGTACCTCCACCATGGTACAACACTGGTTCATGCAAATGGGTCCCTTTTGAAAAATAAGATCCAGAACAACACAAAATGTGTCCAAAAATGCCTTGATTTGGATCAGATCTGGATGATCTTTTTGGGGTATAATATGCAGTTATATTGAGCATCCTACCTGAACATTTCAGGTAGGATGTATCTGATCTCTGTCAAACATTATTGAAATCATTTTAAATGGAACACGTGGAGGATGGCAATGTCTATCACCAGATTCATCCAGAAGAAATGGCTGAAGTTCTTTGTTGAATAATGTGAAGGATAAGATGAAATAAATACAAGTAGGAATGTCCTTGAAGAGCTGAACATTTTGATACCTGAATGGCCTTTCTAGCTGCAAGTATGCTGAACTTATTAAGAAGTGAAAATATTCCAATTTCCAACAAAGTAGGTGAAACAAGTAGGTGTGTGTGTGTGTGTGTGTGAGAGAGAGAGAGAGAAAGAGAGAGGAGTTATGAAGTGCCATGTCTCAATTGCATTTTATGGACCACCAGATGGCATTCCAGCACTGTATCATTGTCTCAGCACCTCTAGCTGGATAAATTAAAAAGTATAAACTTTATAAAAAAGCATCCACACTATGTGCTTTACAGCATCCACACAATGAAAACACTAAAAAGAGGAGGACTACATTAGCCATTTAGGAGAAACTTCAGAACAACAAGCAAATTAATTAAAACCTAATTTTTGTCCTCTGGGCTGCACTATTATGCTAATGCATATAGTCAACTAAGTTGATCAGTTATGTTTATCATTTTTGATAAATCAATATCACAGCATTGTGGTCCCTGACCTGATACTATGTTTGTGCATTATTGAGGATCCACAAGTTTATTCTCCTGAAGTGCTGTTGCTCTGGTAAGGGAATTCAGCTAAAAACTTAAAATGTGAATATGAAAATGAGGTAATGCAGCAAAGTCTTAATGTGGAGGGGCCTGAAACCAAAACAAGCAACATGCTCAGTGGATTTTAATGCAAGCCACAATTTAGTGGCATGCAATTGCTGTGATTATGTGGTGATTGCGTTATGTAGATTACACACCTGTTATGAGCCCCCTCACTGGCAAATTATGTTTGGCTAAGAGATGGAAATTATTGTCTGACTTTGATTCAGGTTAGGTTAAACTTTCTTTAAACTCAGGGATGGGTGTTCAGAGCTTGTGGGCTGTTTGAAAACTGTAGTCAGTAACTTTCAGAGGAGGGATCAATCATTGTGTACTTTACATCTTAGTACTGAGCCATGATTTTGTGTTTACAGTACCCATTACCCAGATTGAACTACTGTGAGTTAAAAACAGCTTCAAATCTAAGTTCACCAACATTACAAGTAATATAAAATGCAGGATATTAATTAGCCTGACAACATTCCTGGGACAAATCTGGTGATAAGCATATAAATCTGGTGATAAGCACAACCTCACAAATTATAGACTGATTTCTCTGTTGTCACAATTTTCAAAAATTCTGGAAAAACTCTTTAATAACAGATTAAACACATTTATTGATCAACATAAAATCTTATCTGATTGTCAATATGGTTTTAGGTCACAAAGATCGACATCCTTGGCCATTACTGACTTGATGGAGGACATTACAAGTGCTATCGATGAGAAAAAATATACGATTGGGATATTTATTGACCTAAAAAAAGCTTTTGATACAGTTAATCATGAACTATTAATGGATAAGTTGGAGAAATATGGGATCAGAGGAATGGTTGGGAAATGGATCAGAAGTTATTTGACACAGAGGCGTCAATTTGTGAGGTTGGGTGAATATCAATCAAGTGAGCTGAACATTGTGTGTGGAGTGCCTCAGGGTTCTGTGTTGGGACCTAAACTATTTATATTATACATCAATGATATATGTAAGGTTTCTGAAACTGTTAAAATGGTTTTGTTTGCTGATGATACTACCATTTGGGCATCAGATGAAAACTTACAGCAACTCTCTGTAAGGGTTTCAGAGGAATTTGGGAAGATAAAGAAATGGTGTGATAATAATTTACTATCTTTGAATTTGGAGAAAACTAAATATATGGTATTTGGGAACCGTAGACCACATAATGAACTTCAATTGAGAATTGGGGGTGCCAACATTGAACGAGTATATGAAATCAAATTTCTGGGGGTAATGGTTGACGACGGATTTTCCTGGAAATCTCATATTAGACATGTTCAGCATAAAATAGCTAAAAATATATCGATATTGGCAAGGGTTAGACATATGCTGGACGTTAAAGCATTGCGGATTTTGTATTGTTCATTGATTTTGCCATATTTGGAGTATGGTGTTGAAAACTGGGGAAATACATACAGGAGTTCACTTCAACCATTGTACATATTACAGAAGAGAGCGATAAGAGTTGTGCACAAGATGGGGTATAGGGATCACACAAATGTAGTTTTCATACGGTCTAAATTGCTAAAATTCTTTGATTTAGTGGAATATAAGACTGCTGTGTTTATGTATAAGGCCAGGAACAATTTATTGCCTGGTGGAATCCAAAAGCTATTTGGTGAAAGGGAAGGGGGGTATAACTTAAGGGGACATTTAAATTTAAAAGTTCATGCTATACGAACAACCAAAAAAAGATTTTGTATTTCTATAAGTGGGGTCAAACTATGGAATAACTTAACTGTGGACATGAAAAATAGTACCAGAATTAAGGAGTTTAAATATAAATATAAATGTATGTGTTATACAAGATATATGCACGAATAAGTAACAATCTGCTTTATCTATGTAGTGATATTGCTTGCAGCCAATGTTGCATAGATTTTGTATAATATGATGTCATGGGGTAGGACTGGATAAGTTTGACTTCTTCCTACTCCATTCAAACATGTAATAGGTGTAAGCAAACTGATTTTGAATTAGCATTGGTTGGATATGTGTAATCATGTGTGTTATTGTCATTTGTTCATTGTTCTGTTCTGCATGTTTGAAAGAATAAATCAATCAATCAATCAATCAATCAAATGTGCTATAAATATGGGTTCTACTTCTGGTTTGCTACTTCTTTAATGAGTTAGTGTAGTGGTTAAAAACAAACAAGGTACCAGTCCAGTCTAGTGTGTAGTTCATATATAGATTTTAGATTTTATTTGTAGTAGTTATGTAAGGGTGAGCTAAGTGTTTATGTAAGTTTAATCAGTTTCTTCTTTCTTGTCTTGTTCAAGCGAGGATATCTTGGCTTGTGTCCTCCTTGTTTAATTTATGGGTAAACATCCAGAGAGAATTCCTCCTTAAATGGGAAATGGACATAGGTTCAGCCTTATGTAAACAGTTCGTGTGCTCTGTTCATGTTTAGAAAAAAGAAATGTGCGCTAGGTCAACGCGACCTAGAAGTTCATGTACTGGACATCTCAGGTAATGCTCGGAAGAAGGGGTGTAGAGCTAGCATGGGACTGTGACTCTGCCTCAAGCAATAGGAGGTTGTGTAACTGCAAGAAGATAAAAGTTAGGACAGCTGTGGGTTAGAGAGGAGAGAAGGAGTGATGGTGCTGCAGTTGTGAATATGCATTTGGACCCAGCCGGGGGGACTTAGACTCTGGACTGACTGACTGTAGGACCAACAATGACTGACTGACTCTGTGACAATCTCCTTATTTAATACTTTATCTGTTCCATTGCAGGAGGAGTGATTCTGTTCTCTGTTCCCTAACTACCAGATACGTAACCTACCTAACTACTACCCTGTTCAGAATAATTGTAATATTAAATGATTATTTAAACTGGGATGATTTGTCTGAATTAATTAGTTTACATCAGGCTCGAACTACGATATTAGAACAATTCACCCTGACAATCAACAATATGAATATCTCCAAACTGTTCTACAGTTGGTTGTCAGGGCTGTGAGTATAATCATGTTGTCTGTCTCTGGGTTACGATGGGTGGTACAAGGCCAGATTTTGGCAGACAAACTCACACGTGGTATTTTATTAACAGATCATTAAATAGACAAAAATGAAATAGCCTACCTAGTGTCCATTTCCCAAACAGTATTACTGTAGTCAGTCCAATAACAACAGAATATTGCCGCTGGTGTATTCCTTATTAACCCCTTAATTATATTTGGGGAAGCAGAGATACCAGACACATTGGTTCATCTTTATCCTAATATAACCATACAGCTATAATGATCAGAAAATGTAACATTTTACTCTTGTAGTTTGTTGTAATTTTTATATGCTGGTGGGTAGATTAAAGCAAGAAAATGTAACTTTTTACATATATCCTCCTCATACACACAACATTCATATGCATTTGCAAGATTTATATCATGTACTGTAGTATAAAAATGCTACAAAGACCATCAGTATATTTCCAAAGGGCACAATGAGCTGAGGCTTTTGTACTCTCCCCAAGAAGAGGGTTAGGGTGAAAATTAACCACCTAGTCCTCTTGGTAGCAGGGCTGCTAAAGTAGCTGCTAGACAGCCAGTGGGTCCTCATATCTTCAGAAACATTAGGGCATTTTAAAAAATCATTCACATATTTGAAATCTAAATGCTTACATTGTTATCTGAAAAAATATCAAAATTGAATACAAGTGGGATAAAAGCAGTCCTATAATAATCATAATAGCTTTCTGCTTAGCTCAAAATCTCCATTCCCTTTGAATTCTCAGATACTTGGCTGCTTCAAGTCCAGACAAGTCAGATTCCAAAATAATGTTAATAAAACAGGTGGTGCAAGAACCCTTCCAGTCATTTGGATGTGAACTTTGAATTGGAACAGTGCTTGGCTGTGACCAATTTCACAAATCCAGAACACAAGCAAAGACAAGAATGCCGACTGAAAAACTGCCTTATTCTCCACTTTTACTACTTATTTGATAACTTTAGGACTTACCAATATTAAATAATGGCTGTTTGTTACCACAGTCAACAAACGTTGCATCATATTTTACTAGCAAAACCAACAAAAAAGTGTTCGCACTCTGAAAAATGCCTCAAATTATGTTTTATTCTTAACTTAAAAAGCACATGGCTGAGAAAAAATTGATATTTTGGCATAGCTGCCTTCTTCTGAAACATCTGTGTTTTTCTAAGCAATGTGTTTTTATGCCAAGAATAAAATATATTTTGAGGCATCTTTCTGAGTGTGAAGGCCTTTTGTTGATTTTGTCTGTTTTTTGAATTTTTGTTGAGTGCACCTGACTTTTACCTTGAGCACTGTCTTTTTTGAATAACAGTTGATCATATCTTACTAGGCCACTGTATGTAAAATCTTAGTTTGTAAAGTAACTACAAATATCAAAAACATTTAATGAAGTACAAATTAGAATATTTCCCACTGAAATGTAGCAAAAGTATAGCGTGCAATGAAATGGAAACACTACCATAAGTACATTTACTTCAGTTTAAATATCATTGGTTGCAATCCTCCACTAAGTGTAAGCTCACCGCAGTCTTTTTTATTAAGGGTGATCCTCTGAGAGACCACCAGTCTTTATCAGGAATGGCCTGTCCACATTCACCCCTGGAAACTGCCAAGTACAACCACAGGCTGACCTGCTGGCCACTGAGGAGCACCACTGGAGCGGTAGCGGTTAAAGGCCTTGCTCAAGGCAAGCGTTGCTTTGTCACCTGTACCACCCAGATTTAATCCTGTCAGTCCAGGAATGGAATTTGTAACCTTCTGGTCACGAGGAAGACACTGGAAGAATGCATCTATTTCTCTGCCTCCTAATTAAAAGAAGGCTTTAACTAGACTGTTATCTCACCTGCCTACATGGCAAAGATCTGGAGAGTAGACACCCTACATGTTGAAACACACTAGCCACCACCATTAGGATATACAGTACATAAGTATTCAGTATCCCCACACAGACAAAACTTGGTGTCAAATGTGTTCTGACAAAAGGTCAACTCATTAAAAAGTCTTCATCCAGCCTTTTCCTGTGTCCCCAACTTATGGTCCCATTGTTGGGCAGGACTCATCTGACAAAGACATGGCTGTCTCAGCTGTCAGCCTCAGTTAAATGAAACATCAAGGCACCTCCCTGCCATCAGCTGATTAAAAATGGATTAATCAAGTTTGGTTAGGGGCAGAACAGTATAGTGATTCAATTTATCACTAGAGCCTATTTAAAATGTAATTACATCACAGACATTGATAGATTTGATAAAGGCACAAAGGTTTTTAAATGTTTCAAATTAGCAGAGCCCTGGCACCAGAGCTTCATTCACTCTCTTTAAACTGGTGACAGCAACACACCCTTGCCAGACCTGATGCTTTATAAAATAAAAAACGTTCAACACGTTTCTGAAAGAGAAATAAATGAAAATATTACTCTGTTTTACTAGTGTGTATGAACAACACTGAACAAAATTTAACATCTTAGCGAGTGTACAGCAGTGCTCAGTACAGCTAAACTGGGATTACCGATGGCATGTTTAAAAAATGTGGCTATTAATAGAGCTATGAAAACAGTGAACATGCCTTAAAGATCCTAATGATAAAAAAATGAGCGTCCTCTCTTCAAAACAATTCAGAGTAATCTTTCCAGCCTCCCATCCTGTCACTGAGAATCTGCTCTTTGAAGTAACAGTGTTGTTGAGTAGTGAACTACATGTAATTAAACTAGTAGTTTAACTACATTTTGCAGTAGCTTGCTGGTACAGCAGTTCAACTACATTCATATTTGTGTAGTGACTGAAGTAGTTTAATTACATTTTTGCCACTATTTATGTAGTTAATCACTGCAACTACAAATAATTACAGGCATGCATCCTCAGTCCCATCCTCTACCCCCTGTTCACCCATGACTGTCGCCTCCCACAAAGACAACATCATCCTAAAGTTTGCAGACGACACCGCAGTGATAAGTCGTATCACTGGCAGGGATGGAGCAGCCTACAGGAGGGAGTTGGCTGGTTTGGTGTCATGGTGCAAGGACAATAATCTCAGCCTCAACACGGACAATACGAAGTAGATGATAGTGGACATGAAGAAGGAGAGGAGATCATCAGCCACTGTTCATCCGGGAGCTTGAAGTGGAGAGGGTGTGCAGCTTCAAATACCTGGGTGTCCACATCAGTGAGGACCTCACTTGGACACATAACACCACACAGCTGGTCAAGAAGGCCCAACAGCGGCTGTACTTCCTGCGGAGGATGAGGAGGTTTGGCATGTCGCCTAGGATCCTCAGCAACTTTTATAGCTGCATTGTTGCAGTGTTGTCAGTAACGCATTACAAAAGTAATGTATTACAGTAACATATTACTTTTTGCTGTAACGCAGTAGTGTAAGGTATTAATAACCAATTTTCAGTAATATTTTATAATAATAATAATAATAATAAACTTTATTTGTACCGCACTTTCCAACTCGAGAGCACAAAGTGCTACAACAATAAAAACATAGAATACAATATCAGTTAAGAACACTCATAAACAGACAGAAGCCAAATGGATATCCCAGGACTGATAGAGGGCAGCTCCTATCCAGCCGGCTCTCTCATCGGGGGCTTACCCGTGGAGGCCCAAGGACTAATACACACAATGACATATTAAGACTAGTTAAAAGAATAAATTATTAAAGGTGACGAAAATAGTGAGCTAGCTAAACATTAAAAGCTTGCTTAAAAAGATGCGTTTTTAACGCTGACTTAAAGGCTGCCAGCTCGGCTATCGAGCGTATCTCTAAGGGCAGGGAGTTCCACAGCCTAGGGCCATGCACGGCAAAGGCGCGACCTCCCCATTTTTTGTAGTGCGCAGGGGGAACAACAAGAGCAGGGTGCCCCGATGATCGCAGGGTTCTGCGAGGGACGTATCTAGCCAGGAGGTCGGATAAGTACGGAGGGGCAAGGCCGTGCATGGCCTTAAAAACATAAAGCAAGACCTTAAAATCTACTCTCCATTTAACAGGCAGCCAGTGAAGGGATAGCAGAACCGGAGTGATATGGGCATGCCGACGAGTGTTTGTCAGCAGACGGGCAGCCGCGTTCTGAACAAGCTGGAGCCTGGAGAGTGA
This sequence comes from Monopterus albus, assembly GCF_001952655.1. Classification (NCBI taxonomy): domain Eukaryota; kingdom Metazoa; phylum Chordata; class Actinopteri; order Synbranchiformes; family Synbranchidae; genus Monopterus; species Monopterus albus. Next base: position 369,148 of record NW_018128182.1, on the reverse strand, counting down.
TGACTGGGATAGCCCTGAGTACAGGGCATTGCAATAGTCAAGCCGGGAAGTCACAAACGCATGAATAGCTTTCTCTAAGTCACTGCGAGAGAGAAATGGCTTCACCTTTGCTAGCAGTCTTAGCTGGTAGAAGCTGGATTTAACCACTGACTTGATCTGATTATCAAAGTTAAAATCAGCATCAAAAATTACCCCCAGATTTTTTACCGCATTCGAGAGCGGGGGGGCATATGTGCCTAGATCAACTGAACTTCCGTCCAACTTAGGGCTGATAACAATAAATTCAGATTTTCCTTCATTTAAGTGAAGGAAATTCTGACTTAGCCAAGTTTTGACATCCTGTAAACAGTGTTGCAATGCAGCAAACGAACCTGACTCCGGATGAACCAGCGGCATATAGATTTGAATGTCATCAGCATAAAAATGGAAGGGAACGTTGTGGCTAGATATAATGGCGGCAAGCGGTGACAGATACAAGGAAAATAACAAAGGGGCCAGAATGGAGCCTTGGGGAACACCTGACGACAGGGAAGCTGCGCCGGAAGAATGGTCACCAATCATAACCGAATAGGTTCTATCGGTAAGATAGGACTCAAACCACCTTAGCACCTCCCCATCCAGGCCAAAAAGGTGCTGGAGTTTTAAAAGTAAAGTGGAGTGGTCCACTGTGTCAAAGGCCGCAGTGAGGTCCAGCAAAGCTAAGATAACTGGACGCCCAGCATCCAAGGCTAATGCAATATCGTTATGAACCTTGAGTAAAGCAGACTCAGTGCTGTGTCGGGCCCTGAACCCAGATTGAAATTTATCCTCCAAATCTATAGATTTTAAGTGAGTTTGCAACTGAGTAAGGACCAACTTCTCCATAACTTTAGCAAGGAAAGGCAATAGGGATATTGGCCGAAAATTACTCGGTATATGCTCAGTAACACGTGCGTTACAACAAACTTTTCGCCTGCAAGACATTAACAAATCAAAAAAGTTCTATTTCCTGTTCGTGGTCAGTGAATAGACATATGTGGTATCAATCATCTCCTTCTCGCGGGGCAGAACTTTGTGATTTCAGCATCTGAGCTCGAGGTCCGAAGCTTTTGGGTCTGCCCGGTTCGCCATAAGCCCTTGTACGCATTGGTCAGTGGAAAACCGGCAAATGGATGAAAATGGCAGGAGACAGTACATTCGCGAGATGGACGTATGCACATTACTTCGATTTTGTCAGCGATAAGGACAAGAAGAACATTATTGTCAAATGCAACCTTTGTCCAATACCGAGAGAACTGTCGACATCGAGAAATAGCACCAGCAATTTAAAAAAATATTTCGAGCTGTGCCATGCGACCACTCCACTTACTGAGAAGAGAAAGAAAACAGATGATGAGAGTGTTAAGCCAAAGCAACAGAAATTAAGTTTCTCTCGGTCTGCCATCATGCCACTTGAACCTCGAGAAGTCAGAAGCTTTGTGGCAGAGTATGTTGTCGAAGACATGTTACCATTGTCAATGGTGGAATCTCCTTTTTTCAGGAAGCTAGTTGGCATAATCCCTGTGACCAGCACCAGTGAAAAGGTAAGCTAACGCTTACACGATGACTAGCTAGAATTCAATATAATCTAGTTCAGGGGTGGGATGTGACTATTTTGTATTTAAATGCATTCAATCTTAGTTTTTTATTTATTTATTGTTGTATAGCCTAATTAATACAAGAAATTAGCAGTCTAATAAAAAGGGTTGATTGGCAAAAAGTATTTTGGATTTTGAAAATACAAAGATTAAATGTATTTGAAATAGAAAATAGTATTTTGTATTTCAAATACATGTATTTGAAACAGTGTCCATCCCTGATCTAGTTCATCCCTGTTCCTGGAGATCTAACTTCCTGCAGAGTTCAGTTCCAACCCTGATCAAACACACCTATTAATTAACAAGTGCTTCTCCATATCCTTATTAGTTGGTTCAGTTGTGTTTGATCAGAGTTGGAGCTTAACTTTGCAGGAATGTAGATCTCTAGGAACAGGGTTGGGCACCCCTGATTCTATGTCAATGGGTCAAAATGTTATAGACATCAACAGACCCATATACAGCAGCATATTGTGAAATATGCAAATGTGTGATTTTGCAGAGTTTTAATATCTGTATATTTTAATTATTTTTCAGCATGTACTGCCATGCAGAACAACATTCGCCAAATAACTAGATAGGAACTATACTGCTATGGAAATAGAGCTAAAGAAAACAATTGATGAACAGCAGTACGTGTCAACAACTGCAGACAGGAGGAAGATGGGGAAGTGGCCTTCACTGACCTCCACAGCGTTCTCACTGGAGGATATGATGAGGATGCCCAGCAAGGGCTGTGTGTGCTGCCTGCACATTTTGTCATTGCCAACAGTGAGATCGATAAATGGTTGTCATCAAACCCAGAATCCAGGGCTGTTTACCGCAGTTCCACAGCTAAGTGTTCAGCATTATGGACCAAAGCTAGCCGGTCCACAGTTGCATCTGAGTGCCTAGAAAAGATCAGTGAAAGGAAGTTGATTGTGCCCTCAGTAACCCGGTGGAACTCATTTTATGGCGCCTATGTTCAGCTAATAGAAATGCCACTAACTGACATTAACAATCTATGCACACAGCTTCAGATTAAATGTATGAATGACCGGGAATACCAGTTTCTGAAGGTATACTGCTCCATTATGAAGCCTTTTAGC